>NC_081407.1:821222138-821522138 GCF_030272615.1 Cryptomeria japonica
TAGTACACGAGGTTAATTAGTGGGCCCTTCAACAAATGATGTTGTTTGTGCAACAAAGGTTTCAATGGAGAAGCAATAATTTTAAATCAACTATGGATCCACTTGTAGGGATCCAAAGATGATTGAAAATGATAATCAAGCTCATGTTATGTTTGCAATAGAGATAGAGAGGGAGAAATAGAGTTGGGAAGAGTGAGAGAGAGATGGGATGAGAAGATAAAGGTTGAGATGGAGGAGAGAGGGATATATCAATATATAGAGAGGGGGAGAGAAGGGGAGAAGGGGAAATAGATCAATATATAGAGAGGAAGATGGATAGGGAGAGAGGGAGATATATAGAGAGATAGGAAGAGATAGAGAGATAAAGACAACGAAAAATATGGATAGAAAGAGATAGATAGAGGAGTGAGAGGGAGAAAAAGAGAGAAATAGAGATAGAGGAGTGATAAAGATACAAAGTATGAGAGATGGAAGAAAAAATAGAGTGAATGAGAGAGATAGAGGAAGTGATATAGATAGAGTGAGATAAGGAGAGATAAAGAGGAATGGGGAGATAGATAGATAGATAGAGAGATAAAGTTAGAGATATATGGATACAAAGAGATATAGAGGAGTGAGAAAGAGATGGAAAGAAAGAGATATAGAGCATGAAAGATGGACCAAGCAAAAGAGAGAGGTAGAGATAGTAAAGATATAGAGTAAGGGGAGAGAGAGATAAATAGAGATAAAGATATAGAGTAGGAGAGATGGAGGGAGAGATAAAGTTAATTCTATAGAGAGAGGGAGTGATATAAACAAAGATATAGACAGATAGAGAGAGATAGACAAAGCCAAATATATATGGATACAAAGAGATAGAAAAGAGAGAAGGAGACAATAGAGAGAGAAATATAGAGCAAGATTCATGGAGTTAATAAGAAAGAGATGCAGAGATATAGATAGAGAGGAGGAGGTGGAGATAGTGAGCTAGAGATAGAGTGGGCATGAGTGAGAGAAAAAGGTGACACAGAAATGGGAAATAACTCTTGTAAGGACAATGGTCATATGAAATATTTTATGAAAGGTTCTCTTCCCAGGTAAAGTATAGGATTAAGAGGTGGTTGGTAAGTGGCATATCAATTACAATAGTCAAATTCAAATGAGAGCGCAAGTTTAAAGAGAGCTCTTTTTCCGATAGATCAATTTCTCACACCCCTTCTGTTGTGGATTCTATTAGATCATAGACTACAAACATTGATTAAATACATTAAAAAATAATTTAGTATGGAAATTTTCAATTTTTGTCTTTCAATTTTTTTGTTATTAAATATCCAAAACGAATTGAATAAATATTATAAATAAAGGTTTTGTTTGTTCCCAAAACCACAGATTGAAAACCAGAGAGTTTTGCCACTTCTCTTAGTGGTTTCAAATCAGTTCTCGTCAACAAACGGGAACAATCACTTTGATCAAGTTCCCCTGCACTTTAGGCTTCACTATACTTAAGCAGGTGAACCTGTACCTTGAACCTAAGACTTTTCGATAGGGAATTTAAAACTTCATGATCTTCTCCAGATGGCAAATAAATCCAGAGATTTATCAAATTACATTTATTATCACAATCAAACAAGTGTTGGAAATTATGAATTATTTACTTGAATAAAACTGCCTCAGAATATAAATTGCTTTATTGATAAATTTTAAATATAAATATTACTTTTGGAAATACTTGATTAACCACTTCAAAATCATAATCAGACCAGTGTCTTCACCCCTTATTGACTTCTTATTGATTCAATTAATTGATTCTATGTATAACCCGAGAGACAGTTTTAACTTACTCTTTAACAAGACTATCACTTCGGGGGCATCTATATGAATTATAGCTAAAGTAAAAGGTTAGAGTTAGTCTTGTTGTTTTTAACTTTTCTTTGAAAGACTAACAAGACAAAATGGAACTTAACAACCAATCTTCCACAGTGATACTCGAACTACAATTTACTTCAAATCATAAAAACATAAGAAAGCACATTGAAGTAATCTAAAGAAAATAGATTAATATCAAGGAAATAATCAAATGATTGAACAAGTAGATGTCATCAAAGATAAATAAAACATTTGATCTTCATATAAAATAAAGAACATGAGAGAATCAACTGATAATATACTTCAACAATGTAGCATTTTCAAAAAATAAAACTCAAAGTATTGCATTTCAAATGTCTTCAAAGATGATAAAAACTTTTCTTTTGTCCCTTGTCTAAAGAAATTCTCCATATATATATAAATGAGAATTCTGTTTGAAAGTGAAAGGGCATACCCTTTCATTAAGGCTCAAACTAACTAAAACCTAATTACAAACTAACTAACTAACCTAACTAACAACTAACATAGAAAACATATTACATAAAGCTCTTAAAGAACCATAGTTTGAATTATTAAACACAAGGGCTAACTGCCTAGAACTTTACCGCACTTATGAATATGCTCCAAATATTTCTTTGATTTGACAGTGTCTGCATCAAAGATGACATCTCAAACAATGATTTCCAAAGTGATAAGCCGCTCCATTTGTGTTGTGGTCTCCTTTAAATCAATCCCATCCATCTAGGAAGCATTAAGGGCAACATTGAGGAGACTTTGACATTCAGAAATACATTTATCTTTATCCTTAATTTCTCCTCTTTGATCGACTAATGCATGAATTCCATGTTTAACCGTGTCCTTGCATTCATCAAATTCTGATTGCAATTGGGCGTCAAATTTATCATGTTTTTCCAGGAGCCTATTGATTTTATCAATCTCTTTTGCATCTATTCCTTCCAAAGTTTTCTCATGTAACTTTACACCCAACCTGTTCTTGATCCTATTGTGAGACACAATATTGTCCATGTTATTTTGGAAAATAGTCCAGAACTCCTCTAGATAACCCTTTCATTTTTAAAATCTTTTATTTAAAAAAGGAAGCAATATCATATCTAACATTTTGCATTTGTTTGAGAATCCTTTGATTCTCTTGCTGTAATTCTTCACATTTCTTCTTCCATCTTGAGCTGTCTGGGGAAGGTAACAGGGGAACAGTTTGACCACCTCTTTTGAGGACTTCTTCATTCATAGATTTGTATTGATCTCTCTCTCAGACCACTCTTGCCACCTATGCTCTATTAAACTTTGAATTATCCACTCCAATGTCTGCAGAGATGATAGGATCAATCTCACCAACTTTTAACTTCATCACGTGGCCAAATGCCTTGTCAACGTCAATGATTTTTGGCCTTTTATTTGGTGGGTACAAAGCCCACAACAACAAATCTTCTTCATCTTGGTCAAATCTAGAACCAATGAAAATATCATTCACTCCCTGAATATCCAATTTGAAATCTTTATTTTTAGAATGAAGTAAACTATCAAAGATAAATGAGGCACTCATATCCCATCCTAGAAAAAATATTATTCCAACCTTTGCTAATAATTGTTTTCCCTTCTAAGGAGTCGTTGTTGACAATTTTGCATCAATAACCACCTTTTCAATTTAACCTCATTTTCAGGGGTCACATTAGGGATTGTCTCTCTCAGCGTTTTACCTTTAAAATTATAAAGAAATGTTTTAAATTTTTTTGGTTTAACAAATACATCATCGAACACAAAAGAAGTATGCTCCTCCAACCTCACATGTTGGTTAATTTGCAATTTGGCCATAATTTGATCATCCTCATTTTGTGTATGTTCTACTTCCTTTGCTTGTTACTTGGAAACAAACTCAACATCCTTAGTCTCATTTTCTGCAGTTTCTTCTTCTTCCTCAAAGTCCATCTCCCTTAGCTTTTGCCTTCTTTCTTCCAATTGCCTATTTAAATCATCAATGATAGCCTGGGCTTCCACTTCCTCCATGTTTATAAATACATCCTCTCCCTCCAAACCAATATGAGGATAATCGCCCAGATTTTGCTTCTTTTTGCAGGAACAAATATACCCCTTTGGGTCATATTTTTTTCTTGAATAGTGCTCAAACAAATTATATTCTTCTATCAACTTTCTATCAATAATTTCATAGGATTTTGTAGAAACAATTGTAAAATCCGTAAAACTAAGAGTATCAGGTAGAAAAGATTGCTTACATAGATCTGCAAATTGTTTCACATTGGAAATGTTCAACTGCCTCAAGATTTCCAAATAGGCAATTCTATCAGGAACACAATTTGGTAGCATATATGAGGTTCCTTCGAACCCATAAATTTGAAAGCACGTGAAGCCTTTTTTTACAAACCAATCACCCCAATTATGGTTTACTACCTTTCTGCTATCAAATTCTTTTGGTCTCAAAAAAGCTTTGATTTCATCTGAAATAGAATAATCACATGGGACATTGTATATTCTACAAATACGCTTAACTATCCATTCCTCAAATTTAATATAATTGAACCTCATGAAACGAGAGTCCCAAATAGAAGTCCATAACTGGACTAGTTTCTCTTCACCTTCTTTGTTTGTAGTATGCAAAATTAATTCTTTGGACTAATTCTTTAGACCATATTCCCCGAAAATGTTTGTAAAACAACACAATGTGCATAAAAAATGAATAGAATTTGAAATAAGGGCTTGGATTTGCTTGGAGATCGAGAAAAACCTCATGTAGTTTATTTACCAAGTAGGAAGCATAATCGAAAGGCCTGGGTTCATACATCTGAATATTAGAGGCCAAGACCATAGTCCAATGTTCATTAAATCAAGAACCTCCACAAGTCCCAATTGCTCGCAAGGCATGTAAGTATATTACAAATAGTGTCTAAAAAGGTCAATGTTGAAAGGCGATCCATCCTATTCTGTAAGCATCCCTAACTCTTTCCTATGAATGGCCAACTTCCCTCCCAAATATGCAGTATCCATTCGCCTGTATTCTTCTTCCAATTCTCCAAAAGATAGTGGCATGTCAAAACCAGTCTCCAGATTGAGTACTTTATTAATAGTACCTTCAAAAAACCTTATGAATGCATCCCCGCTTGGGACCTGAATACATCTTCCCACTAGGTCATAATTTCTAACCAAGATCTCAAAAACTTTGAAATTTACAAAAACATTAGTAACAATTAACTTTTTTAAGTTAGTTGACCATGGGTTGCAGAGGGGTATTTGTTAGGGTTTCAAGCAGATTCGAAGCAAATATGAACTAACAATTATATGCAGATTTAAATACAAAAGATAAAGAAATAAAACAAGACACAGATAACACAGAGATTTAACGTGGTTCACCTAGAAAGGGTTACGTCCACCATACATAGCCGTCCAATCTTTCTTATTATCCAGCAAAAATAGTACATCAACCTTACAATGCCTTAAGCATCCCAACCGCTTATAACATGCATTTTTTAGGGCAACAAACAAAGTCGACCTTTTTAGGGTTTTATCAAATTTTTTTTTCTCGGGGGATACCGCCCCCGAACCCTCGCTTTTCTTGGGGGCTGCCGCCCTCGAACCCCTGCCCAGGGCCCAGCCTGGCCCCGGACCCCAGCGAGGATACATGCTGAGTGTACAGTACTTTGCTGATCAGTCACCACATTTCAACAGTATTTCCTTATTCCTTCTTAAATAATGAAATAGGAGTAGCTCATAGCTCCTCACCTTTCTCCAGACATCCCCAACATTCTGTACTTATCCTCCAATTGGTCCCTTCCTGACAAATGTTACTTTGACCTCTTGGATTTTGGCACGGGTGCTTGCATTTGGTCTATCATGTCCTGATTCAATTTTATAGTAGGGACATCCTCCCTCGTCTTGGGCATTTTAGCCTTTGATTCTGTACTCTTCGTCAACCTCTTTCTTCCTATTGAGCAAGATGATCCCATATCCGCAACTGAAAACCCTTATCTTCGACCTAGTCTGAAAGCTCCAATCTCTGTTGATTAACTCTGCCTACCAAAAGGACTCGAGGCTAAGCAACTTCAATCAATTGCATTCAATGTTCAATTCATAATGATTAGCATTCTATTTATTTTTTGTGTGCGAGCCTATTGTGAGCATTAAATAGGAGCACTTTTCTCACTTTTAAAATATGATATAATAATGGCTCATTAGCTTAGGTCTCCCCGATGTAATTTCTCTCTTCGACACCATTGGTATAGTGTTTTTTGGGGTATGTCTCTTCGATAATTTCATCAAGCATTGGGATACCTAGAAAGTTGTTTTGGCGATGTGAATGACCTTCCCCGATGAATTTCTCATCGATGTAACTCCCTCTAATACATCAGGTTTGCATCAGTGTATGTCTTACCGATAGCCTCATCGGCTATCGACAAGACCAAATGTCACCTTCGCCGCTAGTGTAAGTCCTGCCAATGGATTTCATTGACATGTACTACCTCGATCACAAGCTTCTATGCATACGAATAGCTTCAAAAGGTTCCGATGAAGGTTTCCGACGGACAAGGCATATTGTGATCAAATTTGATTTTTTTATGAAACGTCTATCATAATTTCGATGAACTCGGGCAATTTTGTAAAAAAAAATCAAATTTGATCACAATATGCCTTGTCCGTCAGAAACCTTCATCGGAATTTGAGGCCAAATGTATTAGTATAGATGCACTTGTCATATTAGGAGGAGGTTGTGTACTTTCATCAACTTTCCCTTGTTCATCTTCCTCCTGAGTGCCCTCTCCTAGACTTTGCCCAATTGTTGTCTTAACGGGATGTACCTCTGCCAATGGCACAACTCCTAACCCTTGTCTTACTCCGAAATCAACAACCTTCTTCAAAATTTTGACCTTCCTCATTTGCTCCTTGACCTGCTTCAGGAGTTCCTCAATACTTTCTTCAGGTTGGGCAACCTCTTCTGGGTCCATAGACGTATTCTTTCTGGAGCTGGACCTTGTCCTGTGGGCATACTCTTTATGAGCCCTTGACTGAGGAACACTAGAGGTTGATTCCTTTTTCTTCCCCTTTGAAGTGCTTGGCCTAACCCTCAAACTTAGCCACTTCCTAGTTCTATCTATAATAGTTTGAGTTACTATATCTATATCCACCTCTTCATGCCCTGACCATCTGATTGGAGAGAGGGGCTTCTTGATGAATACTAAGAGGGGGGAGTGAATTAGTATACCAAACAATACTATACTTAAACACTTTAATAGTCTAACAGTAAACTGGTAAAATAGTTTAACAAACAAACTGGTTAACACACATGCAAACCAAATAGAAAATAAGGCATTCACCCATAGAAGCACAATCACCATAACACAAGAGATTTTGACATGGAAACCCAAATGAGAAAAACCACGGTGAGATGAAACTCACAAGTAACTATCTGCAGAATAGTAACCAGACCGGTTAAGGTCAGACCAGTTAAGGTCATACAATGTTCTTTACCATAACAGATCCTATTAGGAATCTCAATCTCTATTAGGAGATAAGTCCGATTAAAGACTACCTTGTGAGAGGATTTCAGATCCACATATGTGAACCACCTTGTTAGAGGATTTACAAAGGCTTTTCTGGGCCTACCCGATTAAGGGTTTCTGACTTGTCAAATATGTGAGTAATCAACAAGTGAATGATCTAGCAAATGGAATAGTCTGCTTGATTAGATCCATTGTAGCTCATAGCTAATGCTCTTCAACATTACTTCAGTCTTCAGTAAATCCACACTCTGTTGCAGTACACAGACTTGATCTTCTCAGTTAAGATCACACATACAAGAGCTTCAATGACCACTAAAAACTAATAGCTACACTCATACATACACATATAAAACCCTAGACATGATGTCCTTAAAAGGAATTTGATTTCATGTCAGTCCAATAGGATTACATTGCAAGTTCCTAGGTTCATTGTATCTAGACACATTTGGTAACATGACATAAAATCACTGTCAAAGTGTCGGTGGATGGTAACTCATCACAAAAATATACCTGTTGGTAACTCATCACAGAGTATTACTGGTTTATACAACTTTTTCGGTTACCGGTTGGTAACTCATCACAGAGTATTACTGGTTTATACAACTTTTCCGGTTACCAGTTGGCAACTCAGAGTAATACCGGTTCAAATAGATTACTGATTGACAAAAATTGAAGATTGGGAAAAAGATAATTGCCGCTTCTGGCTCCTTTGCTCCACTCCGCTTGAGATCCTTAAACTGCTTGATCTCTCTATGCCGCTTGGGTCTTTATACCGCTTGAGATCGGTAAACACTTTCTACATAACATCAATAGTCTAAAGACTACCACATGATACCGGTTTGGAACAATTACTGGTTGAGCATAATTCATACATTCACAAAGTGATCTCATAGAAAGTGTGTGTCCATCAATGACAATCACAACATAATCATCAAAATGCCAACAATCTCCCCCTTTGGCATTGATGGCAACACTTAGGAAAATTTTTGACATCTAAGTGTTTTACAACAAAATTATGCCATAATCAAAATCACTCCCCCTAAGCATATACACTATACCTTTTGCAAAAAATACAATGTATACTACTTCCTTACTGAGATAGACATGAAAGTATACATAGCATGCATCAAAATTTATATACAGAATACTACTCCCCCATCAAAATTTTAAGTACAAAATACTACTCCCCCTTTGCCAACAATGACAAAGTATAGTTGAAAAACCCCTGTTCCATTAGCAATAAAAACTGATTTAAAGAGTTTATGACAATAAAGAGTGAAACTCAAAAACTGATTTAAAGTCCTGCATAAATGTCTTCATGGATAACGACCATGATTCAAGAAATGAGGTAGCAACCTCATTCTCTGTTTGCATCTGATAGACCTGCTCTTCCATGGCATCCAAGGTACTCATCTCTTGAGTGACTGTTAGGGCATCCAAATTTAGATAGCATTTCTGAAGAATTTGCAGTCTTGGCAGTAGGACCAGTTGAAGTTCTTGCAAATTACGTGTCCGGTTGCTTATCTCTGCCTCTATTCTTGTAGACTGGAGTTGAAACTGGTGAGTGGTTTGTCCATATGTGGAGAAGGAATCATATGGTGTCTTGAAGGTGCTTATAAATGACTGCATATCAGATTGCAGTTTGGCTTTCTGAGCAAGCACATCATCACATAATAAATGAGGTTGACATATCTTACTTAGCAATAATTTGCCCTCATCCATTGCATCTCTAATGTCCTTCTATGCCTTCAGTAGATCAGACCGGAGCTCTGTTAACTTTTTCACCAAGGAAGTGTCCAGAGCCTTTTGATGCTCCTTCTTGGCATTTGCTTCTACAACCTCTTCCAGGATTTGCACCTGGTCATCTACAACTATGCATAGGAGCTTTAATTGTGCAAGAGAGGAATCAGTACTGGGGAGGTTGGTGCTGGGTATCAAGCCGGTAAGAGTGTCCACCGTAGCTTGGATCACATCTTGCTCTTTCTTCCTCCTTATTACTTCCAGGTGTTCTTGAGCAAGCTTAATGCTTTGCAACAACTCTGATTCATTTGCAGACTGGAGGTCAATGGGACTGGTAATGTCAGCTGGTTTGGATTGACTACCGGTTGCCTTCGGGGTCTCCATCTGAGTGCTCTGTGCCACTCCCTCTTTCTCTTTAGCTCTTTTCTTATCCTCTTTTGCCTTCTTTTTCTCCTCTTCTTTCCGCTTCTCTTCTTCTTCATCCTTCTTCTTCTTCTCCTCTTCCCGCTTCTTCTTCTCTTTCTCCTTTCTCTTCTCCTCTTCCTTTCTCTTCTCCTCTTCCTTTTTCTTCTCCTCTTCCTTTCTCTTCTCCTCTTCCTTTTTCTTCTCCTTTTCCTATTCCGCTTCCTTCTTCTTCTCTTCTTCTTGTTTCTTCTTCTTCTCCTCTTCCTTTCTTTTCTTTTCCTCTTCTAGTTTCCTCTTCTCCTCCTCCTTTTTCTTTTCTTCCTCTTTTCTCTCCTCTTCCGCTTTTTTCTTCTCTTCTTCCTTTTGCTTCTTTTCCATCTCTGCCTGTTTTTTATTTTCTTCCTCCCGTTTGTCCTTCTCTTTCTTTGCTTATTTTATTTTGTCTTCCTCTTGTTTCTCCTGACCTTCTGTTTCTGTTGGTGCATCTGGAGTAACATTTTCATTGTTCAAGGCATCAACATCAATTGGGTCCAATTGAGTAGTGACCGATTCTCCTTCACTGTCATATAATTCATCAGGTTGAGTGATTTTCGGTTCTTGCTTAGCTTTCCTGTTGGCTTCAGCCACTTGATGCAATCTTAAAGCTGATTGAGCAAGGGAGTGGGTATCTTTGACCACTTCCAAAACTTTTCCTTCCAACAATAGGAGTCTTCTTCTTCTCATGAAGAAGAGGCCCTTATATCTCTCCACTACTTCATATAGTTCTGTTTTAGGCACATCAGTGAAGTATTGTGCGAATACTTCCTCTCTTATTTCCTGTTCTTTCTCTATGGAAATGCACCATTTGTTATCTAAAGAATCAGGTGTCTCAGACTTAATTTCTGAAGGCCACCGATCATTAATACATAAATAATTAATGACTTCCTGGTTCAACTTCTTCCTTTTCATCATCATTAAAATCATCAAAGTACTCTTTCAAATCACCAAGTGATTTTCTTCTAATATTCTTAATTGTTCTTTGACAATGTGTCAAAGGTTTGTAAGAGGAAATATCAATATTTACCGGTGTCGATGTTGCCGGTTCATTCTTTGTCTTTTTCCTCGTTTGCCTAGTCTTCTTAGGCTGTTCTTCAGAGATAGTGTCCTTTGAGTCTGGTGTATTGCTTTTTGTCTTCCACTTCCTCTCAAAGACTTTGGCGGGTTCCGCTTTTGGTTTCTTCTTTGTTGGTGACCGCTTGGTCACTTTGGGACTTGCTGTGGTAACCGGTGCCAATGATGAGGCATTGCCTTTCCCTTCTTTACTCTTCAACCGATGTAACCCTTTCCAAATAGGTGTCGGTTCTCTTTGCCTTTGGATCAAGGGGCAAGGTGATTAGGGTAGAGGCATACCCATCTAGCATGTCATACATTACCTGATATCCCATCGGTTCCACTTCTTCCTATCTAGGCTCAACCGCCTCCATTATGCACTCATCAACTTTGATGGTGAAGCAGATGTCCTCCTCATACTTCTTGACAATATCACTAGATATTCTTACTCTTCGGTTCATTTTGCATTTGAACTCATCAAAGTATTTGTTTAGCACTTTCGGATAACCGGTTCCTACCGCTTGTAGGCTTTCCTTGATTTGCTTTGTCACCGGTTGGTTAGCATACCATTGAATATCACCTACTCCTGAAAAATAGCCTTGGAAGTAGAAGAACAACCCAAGCAATAGTTGTCCAAACTTAAATTTCAGGGCATTGTCCTGTTTGATAGACTTGAGGTTCAATAGAAGTTGTCTTTGCATACCAGTGCACAGATCAAATGATGCATCTTCCTTGATCATCCTGTAGGCGGTATTTACCGCTGTAGCAGAGACAAAGTTGATTCTGCTGGCATGGAACGTCCGGTATCCTATCACCATACACACATATTTGACCAGATCATCCTTGATGGAATTGACAATCATTCCCCATGAATCGCTCACTGAACCGATGAGCTTGGTCATTTCCGTCTTGGTGATCTTCCTTAGGGCTGGCACTTCACCGACATTGCAGAAACCGGTGATGGCATGAATTGCTTCCGGTGTAATATCATGCGTCTACTCTAAGTACATTTTATCACCGTGTACTCTGCTCAGAATAATGCGGATGTGATCATCTGAAAATTCTTCAAGGAAATAGACAACATTGTGAAGTTTCTTCTTTTCCAAAATGTTGAATTTCGGTTTAATCTTTTTGTCCTTCCCACAAAACAAACTCAACTGAGAATGGATCATCAGAGATCTTAGATCTTCAATCTTACAATCAATGTAATCGGAAATGCCTTCCTCCACTATAACACCAGCGGGTATTTGAGATAGGGCATTGTATTTTGCCTTCCGTTGAATGAAGTCTACAGAATCAATAGGTGCACTAGAACTAGCATGTGATACGGAAGCCATGATAAACAAAGAATTTTGAAAAATACCTTCGTAAGTCAAAATTTAGGGCTCACAATTTAAAATTCGCTACACACTCCTTTGGTTGCTAAAATACCACTTTGTGTTCTATACTTCACCAATAGATGTTTGCTTCTGATTCTTTTTCAAGATTTTGATAAATTGTTTGAATCGCAATCCAAATCGCTTTTCTTCGCTCTGTGCTTGAAAACTTCTTTGCTCGTGAACTGATAAGTGAAAAATGTCTTTGAAAAATTCTTTTAAACAAGTTCTTCACCTACCACAATAAATGCTCCACTATTAGGGCGTAAACCCTAATTTTCCTTTTACCATTTCCGATCTTCTGCCAACAAACAGGTATCACATACCAACTGAGGTCTTTACCGGTGTAAGTTGGGGGTTCGAGATATTTGACCGTTTGCTCCCCCTAAGCTTTTCTGATGCTTAGTTTGCTAGTTCAACGACTTCCACACTAGGTGCAGAAACCGGTTCTACTTGAATCACTTCTTCTGGCTTCTTCTTCTAGGTTTTCTTCATATCTGCTCGAACAATTTCAACATCAATCTTTCCTTCCATAGTGACCAGTATATCATCTGATATAGTCTTTCTTGTTCTGCAGAATCTTGCTGTATGACCCGGTTTGTTGCAATGATAGCAAACCATTCCAGGTGGTCTCCAAGGTCCATTATTCATGTTTCCATTCTTCCTTCTGCATGTTACAGCAGTGTGACCATGACCATGAAAAATCCAATAGTTTTCTCTCCATCTGGTTGCCGCTTGATAGCCACCGCTACCTGACTGATGATTATAGGTATTAAACCGGTTTGGATTCCGATTCCCAGAGGGTTCAGGAAAAAATCCTTGACTCCTTTTAGGATACCTTCTAGTATTGTGCATGATAGACCTGCATTCAAATGCTCTATGCCCAAACTTGTTGCATGCATAACAATTACCATTGAATCTATTGGGTCTAGGCTTATCGTTTAGAAAATAAGGAAAATTATTGTAAGCCTTACTTCTACATACATTAGCAGTGTGTCCTTCCTTGAGACAATTAAAGAAAATAGGTTTGAACTTTTGCTTACCTTTATCCTTTGATGCTGGTTGTTTCTTTGATGCTCCACTTTTTGTTCCAGAGGTCTCACCTTCCTCATATTCAGAGAAACCGGGTCATACATCAAGATTTTGCAGAACAAGAAAGAGTATATCCGATGATTTACCGGTTTAGCTGATTCAAGCTTTTGCTCTAGCTTGATAGTGCTCTTATTGAATTTGGTAAGTATTTCCTTTGACTCAGTAAGTTATTTGGTAATAGCAGCATTGGATTCCTTCAAGGTTGCATTCTCAGAAACAACCATGTGTAGTTCACTTTAGATTCCTTCCTTTTCTATTTTATTTTCAAGAAGATGAGCGGTAAGTGCACAGATCTCTTGCTTCAGCTTGGAGATCTCATGATCTTTGTCTTTTACCAGATCTTCATCTTTCCTCCGGTTCTCAAGCTCTTGACACATTCTGATAGTTAGTCCTTCAAGTTCCCTTCTTAGGTTGGCATTGGACTCATTCAGTTTTTCAACTTCTTGAATTAGGGCTTCCATGTTTGCTTCATCAGAAGAACCATTTTTAGTTAGCTCCATTAGTTTTTCAGCATGCTCTCTTTCATCATAGGCTTGCTCAGTCTGAGTGAGCCGATGAGTAAGTTCCCTCACAATGTATTCCTCCATATCTCTTTCCAAGTGGTTAGACTTATAGAAAGGTTGGCTTTGATACCAATTGATGAATACTAAGAGGGGGGGTGAATTAGTATACCAAAAAATACTATACTTAAACACTTTAACAGTCTAGCAGTAAACTGGTAAAATAGTTTAACAAACAAACAGGTTAACACACATGCAAACCAAATAGCAAATAAGGCATTCACCCATAAAAGAACAATCACCATAACACAAGAGATTTTGATGTGGAAACCCAAATGGGAAAAACCACAGTGAGATGAAACTCACAAGTAACTATCTGCATAATAGTAACCAGACTGGTTAAGGTCATATAATATTCTTTACCAGAACAGATCCTATTAGGAATCTCAATCTCTGTTAGGAGATAAGTCCAATTAAAGACTACCTTGTGAGAGGATTTCAGATCCACAGATGTGAACCACCTTGTTAGAGGATTTACAAAGGCTTTTCTGGGCCTACCCGGTTAAGGGTTTCTGACTTGTCAAAGATGTGAGTAATCAACAAGTGAATGATCTAGCAAATGGCACAGTCTACTTGATTAGATCCATTGTAGCTCATAGCTAATGCTCTTCAACATTACTTCAGTCTTCAGTAAATCCACACTCTGTTGCAGTACACAGACTTGATCTTCTCAGTTAAGATCACACATACAAGAGCTTCAATGACCCCTAAAAACTTACAGCTACACTCATACATACACATACAAAACCCTAGACATGATGTCCTTAAAAGGAATTCGATTTCATGTTAGTCCAATAGGATTACAATGCAAGTTCCTAGGTTCATTTTATCTAGACACATTTGGTAACACGACACAAAATCACCGTCAAAGTGTCGGTGGATGGTAACTCATCACAAAAATATACCTGTTGGTAACTCATCATAGAGTATTACCGAATTATACAACTTTTTCGGTTACCGATTGGTAACTCAGAGTAATACCGGTTCAAATAGATTACCGGTTGACAAAAATTGAAGACTGGGAAAAAGATAACTGCCACTTCTGGCTCCTTTGCTCCGCTCCACTTGAGATCCTTAAACCACTTGATCTCTCTATGCCGCTTGGGTCCTTAAACCACTTGATCTCTCTATGCCGCTTGGGTCTTTATACCACTTGATATCGGTAAACACTTTCTGCATAACATCAATAGTCTAAAGACTACAACATGACACCGGTTTGGAACAATTACCGGTTGAGCATAATTCATACATTCACAAAGTGATCTCCTAGCAAGTGTGTGTCCATCAATGACAATCACAACATAATCATCAAAATGCCAACACTTCTTATCAATTTCCTATTCCTTGTATGTAGGATCTAACAATTCACCATCATCCCTTAATTCTTTAGGGATATTGGTCTCTATTTTAAAATTCCTTATTTGTGGCACCGAGAGTCTAGAATAATTTTTTTCTCTGACTTCAAAATTGTCTTTGAGGTTAGCTCAAAAATCCTCCAATCTTGGCTTATGCCCCTCATATGCCTTTGGCATTATTTGCTTTAGTTTTCTGTATGGATCATAGTACTCTCGAGCATAATTGAATTCTTTTAAATTTAAATCTTGTAACTCTTGCTCCATTGTCTTGGCCACCTGAATCTTGGAATAGGAAAAGTATTCAATAGAAACTGAAAAATCCACACATGCCTTATGTTTTGAAGACAATAGTGATTGTTACCCCAACATCCACCTGACATACTCTAGGAGTATTATTCGGTCATTGTAGTATCAGGGTAGTAGCATAGGGTTCCTTGTAAATCCACTGACCCTAATATATGTGGAACGTTGGTTCTGAATGAACCAACATGCCCATTCCCTAATTATTGCCATGGCTTTTGGGCTTATTCTATAACTTGTATCACCCGTGAGTTTGATAATGACAGGGAAAAGGAAGGCATCATTTATTCTTTTGTAATGTGCCTTTGCGTTGCTTAGAGGGAGTTGAGTGTAATATTCCCACACCTTCTTTTGTCCTTCCTCATCTCCAAGCTGGCCTTCTATTTGCAACCCTGGAAATTTGCCTGCTCGGGCAGCTACCCAGATAACACATGAGGTGAAGAAGAATTTATTCATTCTATGCACATTAACCAATTGCTTATGTATATTGTTTGATAATATTTGAGCCCAATCAAAATATTTCTTTCCAATCAGAATAGTAGTCATGTACTGAAACATCCATGGATGGAAATGTCGACAATTTGTCTTGTTGAAGGCCTTTCTCAACATAATAATTAGGTCACGTAGTAGCTCCTTGAAATCAGCCCTTAGAATATCATTGGCCTTCAATCTTGTTTTCCTCTCCTCCTCGAGCCAATTTTCATTCGTGTCTTTTACTCGAGGCGGTATCCCTATTTCACACCTCTTCAACTTCCTCCTCAATTGTCAATAACATCTCTTCCTCTCTTGAAGGAACACCAAAAACAAATCCTAGCATATTTGCTAACAAATCTATTATTTTCTTGCTTTGATCATCCGTGCACTTCCTAGTGTTTGCATTGTAGAATTGTGCCACAGTCATAATGAATTTGGGGGCTTGGATAGATTGAGGAAAAATAGTTTCTTCTACTAGCCTTGATCTCTTGATTCTCCTATAAGGAGCATCTAGCCTTGGTTTATCCAATTATGTTCTAATATCCTCTAATTCAACATGTCCCACCTCTGTGTCAGTTACCCATTTGATTTGATCATCCAGTTTGGAAACATAATCCCGCCCTTGATAATGGTATTTCATGGTTACATGGAGTTTATCCAATTCCTTGCCTCTCTTGCTGGAGGTTGGGTCCATCTAATTGCTTTGATCTGCAAGAAAGAACCATAAATTATCCTATCACATCATCAAATATATCAATTATATCACCCACTTCGGGTCTCTGTGGTGGAAAACTCTTTCTAAAACAACTGACCTTGAAAATCCAGGGTTTCGAGGTAAGGATGGGCTAAAATAACATGGCCCGAAACTTCGGGGTTCCAAGGTTCTAGGGTAGACCAAAACAATGGAGCCCAGAACTCTGGGGTAGGACAAGATTAAAACAATAAAGCCGAAACTCTGGGGTGGAATAAGTTAGCACAAATCATTCGGGACTTAGGGGTTCTGAAGTCTTGGGGTAGTTCAAATGATGACCCAAAAGATGTTTCGGAACTCCAAGACTACGGGGTTTTGAGTTAAAATAGTAGCCTAAGAGGAAAGAACTTCAGAACTTCGAGGTTTTGAGTTGAGTAGTTCATTCGACGGGTCAAAAGGGATGGTCCAGAACTCCAGGGATCCGGGGTTTAAAGTTAAAAGAACGACCCAAAAAAAATCAACCTCGGGACTCCGGGGTTTGAAAATCCTAAGGCACGCGGGAAGAACTTAAACATGCAAAATGAGAAAAGCCAAAAAAAAGAAAATCTAAACAAGAAAACACAAAGAGGACGAAAAAATCTACCAACCTGTCGGAGAAAACCCTCGAAAACTTGGCAACATGGTGGTGCGAAGTTGGAAGGCAGAGCTAGGAGGTTGGAAAACTTGAATGCACAAATGAGCTCAAAAAAGTTCATTTCCTCTATTTGTACCCCCGATATTCTGTCCATACGGTCGCCTTAAACATGATCTCGGAAGTTCGGGGTTCCGAACTTCCAAGATGGAAAACACAGAAAGTCAAAAATAAACCTTGAAACTCCGAGGTTCCGAGCTTCCAAATTGAAAAACAAGAAAACCACAAACAAACCTCAAAACTTCAGAATTCCGGACTTCCGAAGTGAAAAACAAGAAGGGCACCTTGGGACTCTGGGGTTCTAGAGTTTCGAGGTGCAAAAAGAAAAACAAGAAAAACAACTTCGGGACTCTGGGGTTCCGAAGTGACTAACGACAAAACATGAAGAACTCAAAATTCTGGGACTCTGGGATTCCGAGGCTTCAACGAAAAAAAGACAAGGCACGACTTCGAGACTCTGAGTTCCGGGGTTCCAAGGTTGTGACAAACATAAGAAGTAAAAGCCTACCTCGAAACTTCGGGGTTCTGGGGTAAGATCTCAAAAACAGGCAAAGAACACCTCGAGACTCCGGGGTGTTAAGGCAAAAACTAAAAAAAACAAAGCTACAAAAGCAAAAAAAAAGAAAAAAAAAAGGGGACCCATATTTTCAAGACAAGAAAACTAATGGGGCTAGGTATGTAGGGCATAACAAATCCAACCCAAAGAGTTGGACTTACATTTTAATTCTCAAATGCATATTATAGATGTATAAATCTGACCACATAATTAAATAAACATTTAATGCTAATTTAATCCATTAAATCAATTCCTCTATTAATTAAATTATATTAATTAATTCCCCCTACATTCTTCTATTAATTAAATAAATTATTCAATTTATTTAATTTAAATCATCTAGCCACATTCTAGCCTTTAATTAAATAAATTACCTTTATTTAATTAAATCCTCCCTTTCCCCTTTAATTTTAATTAAAGTCATTAAAGTCTTTATTCTATTTAAATAAATCAAATTTATTTAAATATCTTTCCAAAGCAAGTTGTCATCCACCTTTTTGAAATAAATCGTTTTATTTCAAAATTAAATCCAAAATATCTTCCCACTTGCATTCTCCTAACAAATCCACTTGCATGACTAATTATCTTCTAGATTATTCTAAACCATCCCAATTAGTCTAATCCACCCCCCTTAATCATTTGCACGTTCCTTAAGAGAAGGTCACTTCTCAAAAACCCTCAAAGTCTTCATAAACCATTAAAAGCTTTGTGTCTCCAACAAATTAACCTCCAAAGTCTTCAATAACCATTAATGGTTAACTCAACCTCAACCCTTGGTTAGAGACTTTCTCTCTAGCTTAACCCTTATCTAACCCATGGGTTCCTTCAAGCATTCATTGCTTTGACCATGGTTATCCATTAACTCTTGCACACAAGTTTATCCTTTGGACAAAAGGATTATCCAATAAATCAACCCCAACCTTACCCCCTAGGGTAACCACCATGTCTTCTTAGGTATTTAATGCCTCTTCCCTCTCCTCTCAAGATATCTCACGTTGACAATTGTCACCATTTCATTCGTGAAAATTGTAAATATAGATTGAAGATCATTCAATCCTAGCCCTTGTTAAGATTACTCAATCTTAACCATCCAATTGCCCATTTCTTCTATAAATAGGCCTCATTTCTCTCATTATTCATCATCCAAGTTTTCATGCATCTACATTATAGTCTAATTTTATCAAGCATTTGCCTCTCTTTGATAATTAACATTTTAATCATTTACGAGCTTATTAACATAGCATTTTCATCATGAATCATGTTAGCATAGCTGGTTAGTTTTGTTATCATATCATTATCTTCATCATAATATAACTAAGCACATCTAAGTAATCCTATCATATCATATATATCTTAGGCGTATCTTGCATATAGATTATCATACATTATCAATCGTTCTTGGAGTTGTCATTCCAGAAGCCAGTTGCTCAATAATCTGAGAGCAACCATTGAATTGAGGAATCCTGTGAGATAGAGAACAATGAGACACATCTTAGGGGATTAACTTGTTTAAATCAGTTTAAGCTTAGTTAGTCTTTATATTCAAAAGTTTCATTGGTATGTTAGTTTCTAGTTTCAATTTTGATATATTGATTACACTAATTCTCGCATACACATATTTTTTGTAAATTATAAAAAAATGATACAATCTCAAGTATACTTTTCATTAAGTTACATGTTTTTCAATGTCAAGTTAAAAAATTACCATAGTTACACTTACCTCTTTCTTGGGTAGAATGAGGAGCAGAGGAGGAGGAATTAATCTCAACTTTTAGATCTTTCTTAGGTTTCATTGAGTGCTAGAGAGCCTGTAGGGGATGCGATAGATGATGAAGGAGATCTTGATGGAGATGGAGATGTCCAGCCTATGCTACTTTGGGGGGTTGTTTCCCTTGGATTTTCTCTAGTTGCCCCTTATCTCTTTGTTTTGGCGTGCGACAATGTGGAGCAATCTAGGTCTCCTACCTTGACTGAGATGGTGGCTTCCGATGGGGAGTCTTTCATGGGCTCTATCTTTTGTGCTTTGATCTTCTCCGTGGCCTTGGTAGATGGATCACCCTCTTATTTGACCGTTTTTGTGTTTTCTACAGTTGTTGTGGCTAGGTTTTCTTGGTCCTCTAGTGGTGGCTCTAGCATTGGATGTGCTTGGTGGGATTTGAACAAATCTTTTTGTTCTTGGATTTTTGATATGTTGTGTATGCTTTATTCCTATCTATCTTTTTCTCTTCCTGTTTTGTGCTCAGTGCCCTTATGGTGTTGTCGGCTAGGTGATGTGGCCCCACTAGGAATGGCAAGGGTTTTGGTGTTCATCCCCTTGTTTGTATTTTTGCCCCCTTTTCTTTTTTGTGCAATTTGTGTTTCTTATTTATGGTTAGGGGTTGTTTCTCTCTTAGTGTCTCCTACTCCTTGGTGTTGGAAGAGATTTATGAGGGTTTATTCTACCCTAGTCTTTGATGCTATCTTTTTATCTGCTATTGAGGTAGGTGGAGATGTTGATGATGGACTATTTTATTTCCCTTCATTGAATGGTCATGTCCTTGACTTATCCTATCAAGGTGGAGTTGGCTCCTATTGAGGTGGTGATTGGTGTTGTGGATGCTGATGCAAGATGTTGCAAGGGGAATTTTATTGCCGTTGGTTTTACAATCACTCCTTTTATCCTTTTGAGGTGAATCTTAAGGGTGGTTTCTAGGTTTGCTCCTATTTCAACTATTAAGGTGGAGCTTGTAGATGATGTTTGGGTCTTTTCCTTACTTCGAAGGAGAGTGTTTTTTGAGATATTTGGTTATTCTTCTCTCCTTTATGCTTCTACGATATAGGTTGGTTGTTGTTTTGAACTGGATTGTATGCTGATAGCAGCCTTGATGAGATGCCATTCGAAGGTTATGGGAGCCTATACAAAACCCAATGTTAAGGTTATGGGAACCTGTCAAAACCCTTTGCTTATTTTTTTCTAAGTAGTTTTGTTTATGGGATTATGCCTTTATTTGTAACAATAGGTTCTCTATCATGCTATTGCTAATATAATGTTGTTGGTTGGCTACTATTGGTTTGTGTGTTATCTTTTAGCAACCTTCTATTTTTGGGTTTTAGATCTTGGTAAAATCCATTTGTATAGGGTTTTAGGTCCCTTCAAAACCTATTTGACCCCTAATAGAAAACATTGACCTCTTTCTTAGCTTTCTTAGCATGTAACCTTTTCTATATTTCAAATATGTTAAGGTTTTGATATGTAATTTCTAGTGTAGATCTTTTTTTTTTTTCAAAAACATATGTATGCAATTTTTTACCCATTCATCAAAGTTTGAAATAAATTACATTTTTACAAACTAGATTCTATTCCATGATATGTTGGCAACAACAATGCAGGAAAATTGAGAGGGGGGTGAATCAGTTTTCACCAAGTTCAAACAAATTAATCTCAACTTTTAGATCTGATCAGGAACAACAATAGTAAAGACAAACACCACATCAACAACACATATAACACAAATTTTTGATGTGGAAAACCCGATCAAGGGAAAAACCATGGTGGGAACCTACCCACAATATGATGATAGTCTGTAGTAGTATGTGTAAATATTATAATGGGGAATGCACATGCATTCAGGCACACTGCCTCGAGTTGATTGCTCAAAACAATAAAGGGAAACAACCCTGGGAAGGCTCACTGCCTTACAAAGATCGAACACCAATCCAGATTACATGAACTGAAAGAATAGCATCTGCAAATGCCTGATCATAGTTCCAATTAATTACACTATCTGTACAACAACACTTCTCTGCTCTTTTCCACTACCGAAAGATTAATTCTCTTGTTCACACATACAATACTCTCACAGATCATAGATACAACCACAGACACACATATTACATGATTACAACACTAGTTTATATAGATCATCAACCTTGACCTCAAGGTCGACTCAACACATAAGACCTAATTACAAAATTACACCACACGATACATAAATCAATAACTAGACCAATACAATGTTGTCAAGGACATAGCATGGACCCAAATCAAATCCTCGAACATGCAACACCACCAAATAATTCACCAAGATCATCCGCAACACACTAAACCACCGAATATGTCGCATAACACGACGATTACCACCAAACCAATAAAATCTTCAATAACGTGCACCATGATCAATGCAGACCAAAAAAATGCATAGGACACAATCAGAGAACAGATCAATAAGCAACGTGAATTCCACCACAATAACCACAACAACTCGGATAATAAGAATCATTGTTATTTCATCATCGGAGCTCAAGAACACCAATTGACAAACTGAAAGATACACTTGTGAATTTCAAAATCATGAACCATCGAAACCGAGGACACACATGAATGTCCCAATCATTCTCCAAAAAATGCACAACATAAAGAATCAATTCCAGAGAAATACAATCCATAAATCACAACTCTACAATATAGAACCAACAGAAAAACCAATCATCACACCAGATCACATAACTCAACCAAATCACCTGCTGGAACATTGAAACTCATACTGAATCAACTAGAGATAAGTATCTCAAAACCCATTAATCTACATCAGCACATTTGCAACAGTTCACCGAAACCAACTCTCTGCAACAAACCAATTCTCTACAATACAGGAATATGTTGACATCAATGACAACAACTCTAATATCCAACATGATACACAATAATTTTTTTGTTTTTGATTAGTTTCCCCCAAAATAGAGGAACACATGTTCAAAACGTTCCCATTTTAAAAATTAGTAAAAGACACATAACCATTAAAATATTAGTACAAAAAAATGAGCATGAACTACATGATTTTAGTTCAATTTCATTAAAGCAATTTTTGAAACACTAATAAAAATTAACATTTTAAGAGGACCACACCAAATGCTATGCTATTTTTTTTGACCAAAAAAGGCACTTTGTGTGCCTCCTTATTCGAACCCCTTTATCTCCATCATTTCAAAAAAATAGTGGCCACTTAAAACCCCTTTCTGGTCCCCCATTTCCATCTACTCACTCTTAAACAAACATTAAATCTTGATTATTTTTGAATGTATTTATCTAAGGTTGAATTATAGAAGGGGTGATATGATGATTAATGTTAGGAATAAGCTCAAGTGAGTAATGTTGAATAGTGATTTTATTAATTAAATTTAATTAATAATCAGATAACAATTAATAATAATAATAATCAAATGTAAGTAGTTTATTTGATTAATTATAGAGGAAATGATGAATAATAAGCTAACATTAAAATATGCGAATTCCATGTTCCTACACTAAATAATACCTTCAATTATTGAAAATAGTTCAACTACATTCTATTTAATTGCAACAAAATAAATTAAAAAAATGAATATGATTTAATTTATTACAAATAAATTGAAAAAGAAAAATCAAAGGGTTGTATGACATTTTTTCCTAGACAACATGGTGATTTTGTCATAATTAAAAGGAATGAGTTTTTAAGCATGACAAAGACATGGAAGAGCACTAAGAAACAAGTAGGAAACACTTGAGACAACTAGAGAGGTCCTATAGAAGGTTAAACAAGTGTGATTTAACCTTGAAATCATTTTCTACCACATCTTTATTGCTACACATCATCTTATCTTTTTGAGATTTGCATCATTGTTAGACATATCTTGTTCACCCATATATTTGGATGTGTCTATTCTGGCTCCAAAATGACAGTACAGATTGACTAACACGCATGTTAGTCGCACGTTTTACACCATCGATTTTGTAATTAATGACTGCGATTTACTAACCTATCGCTAACACGCTGTACGAAAGGTCCGTTTTAGAGCCAGAATAGACACAACCCATATATTTGAAGACACTTATAAAGATCTTTTCAAATCAACTCCTAGTTTTCTCCAATCTCTATAAATACCAATTAAGACACTTTTCTATCACATTTATTTTTACAATTACTAGTAAAATTAAGTAGACATTGAAATTTTTATTTTAAATTTTAAAAAATAGCTAGGGAGAAGGATCTAGTAGTCACCCACCCTAATTTCATGCACCCTAAGCTCCTGAACAATAAATTGGATTTCAATGATTTTTTTGAGTTTCTTTGTATGCGACTTAAGAGGTTAAATCTATTGTTTAATTTTTTAGGTAGTTATTGTAAACACTAGAGGATTGATTATGTGCAAAAATCTAAATAAGTGGTCATTTAGAAGTGATGTCAGATACCTATTCATAGATGCTTCGATAATCATGCACTTATGGTCACCAATTTTTTTTTCCATAACTGATCTAATACATATTCCTCTAATAAATATTTTGACCAATATATATGCACAAATAACCCAATAACCATGCACTATGGTCACTAATTTTTTTGCATAACTCCTTTAAAATAGTAGGAATAAGACCAAATGAATAGTGATGAACAGGGATTTTATTAATTAAATAATAAAACATTTTTTAATTAACAATGAGATAAAAATTAAAAATCAATCAAATTCATTTGGTTTATTTGATTAATTATAGAGAAAATGGTGAATGATAAGCTAAAATGACAATGTGTCAATTCCATATGTCTACACTAAATAATACCTTTAATTATTGAAAATAAAAACTACACCTTATTTAAAAAACATGAATATGATATAATTTACTAGAAATGAATTGAAAAAGAAAAGTCAATAGTTTCTATAACCATGTTGCCTAGATAACATGGTACTTTTGCCATACTAGAAAATGGATGAGTTTTTAAGCATGACAAAGACATGAAAGGGTACTGAGAAAAAAGAAGGAAACACTTGATACAACTAGAGAGGTCCTATATGGGGTCAAGCAAGTGCAATATTACCTTGAAAACAATTTTCTACCATATCTATATCACTATATCTTATCTTATCTTTTTGGGACTTGCATTGAATTATTAGACATATCATGTTCACCTATATCTTTGAAGGCATTTATAAGGACATTGCCAAATCAAGTTCTAGTGTTCCAACATCCATAACCATCAATTAAACACACATCTCTAGAAAAAAGTATAATTTAGTACACATTGCATTCCTTGTTATAATTTTTGGAAATAGTAGGGGAATGGATCTAGTAGTTGCCCACCCTAACTTGATGCACCCTAAGCTCCTAAATGAGATGTTGGATTTCAATGATATTTTTTAGTTTCTTCATATGTGACTTAAGATCTTAAAGCTATTGTTTGAGTTTTTGGGTAGTTACAATGAATGCCAAAGTATTATTTCTGTGGACAAAGATTAAAAAAAGTCATTTAGAAGTGATGTTGATTTGATTAATTATAGAAGAAACGCTGAATAATAAGCTGAAATGATAGTGTGTCAATTTCACATGTTTGCATTAAATAGTGCCTTTAATTATTTAAAATAAAAGCTACATTTTATTTAATATCAATGAAACAAATAAAAACATGAATATGATTTAATTTACTAGAAATAACTTGGAAAAAAAACTAATGGTTTGTATGGTGTTGTTGCCTAGGCAACATGATGTTTTTGTCAAAAATTGAAAAGGGATGATTTTTAACCATGACAAAGACATGAGAGAGTACTAAGAAACGGGTAGGAAACACTTGAGACAACTATAGAGGTTATGTAGAGGGTTAAACAGGTAGAATTTGACCTTAAAAACAATTTGCTAACATATCTTTATTGTCATACATCAAGTTATCTTTTTGAGATTTGTGTCATTATTATAAATATTGATGTGTTCACCTATATCATAAAGGTTATTATAAGGACCTTTCCAAATCAACTCATAGTCTTCTCCAACCTTTACAACCACCAATTAAATACACTTCTCTATCAAATTTCTTTTTGTAAATACTAGTAAAACTAAGTGCACTTTGCATTCCTTATTTAAAATTTTGAAAAATAGCTAGGGGAAAGGATCTAGTAATCACCCACTCTAAGCTCGTGCACTCTAATCTCCTAAAATGGTACATTGGATTTCATTAAATTTTTTGAGTTTCTTCATATGTGAATTAAGAGCTTAAAACTATTGTTTAAGTTTTTGGATAGTTATGAAGAACATCAATGGATTCATTATGTGCACAAATGTCAAAAAGTGGTAATTTAGAAGTGACATATGATACCTATTCATACACATTCCAATAACCATAAACTTACAACCGCTAAAAAAATTTGCTTGACTACTCTTATACAAATTTCTTTAATAAATGTTTTGACCAATACCTATGCACAAATGCATGATTAACCATGTGCTATGGTCATAATAAAGTTTCACAACTCCTCTTACTCTCCTTTGTTGTAACTTTTTTAAAATTACATTACTTCAAAAAAAAATCAATAATTAATTACTAGATGCACAAATAAATGACTATTGATACATGTGAACTTTTAATTATCATATATTTATAAATCAAAACCAAATTTAACAAACTCACAAATGCACTTTTAGAATTTCCCTATAACTGTTTATCTTGATTTACACAACCAGAGTGAGAATTATGAAGAGAAGGAAAAGAACAATAAGAACTTTAAAGACACTATTGTGTGTGGACGAATGACAACTAACTATATTCATGGCGTCCTCCATCTCCATCCTACCTGCTAACTATATTCATGGCGTCCTCCATCTCCATCCTACCTGCGTTGCGCTGGCAGTTATTTATTCGCTACAAAATTCGCTTTTAACCAAATTAGCACATAAAGCAAGAGTGAATTGCAGTCTACTTCAATGTCTCTACGTTTCTGACTATGTTGTGTTTCTGTCAGGAAATAAATGTTGTTATCAGATATAAATGATGGTTATTTGGTTTTTTAAAGTGATGTTAATAGTTGTTGCTTAAGCCTGATTTGATAATTGTATCTGATAATATAATATTTGAAAATAATTTCGTCTGATCATCAGCATTTTTAAGGCTATATCGTAAGCACTCAGTCCTTGAATTCTTGTCACTGTGGAGTAAGTCGAGTAAGAGAGGAAGGTTGACCTTGAAATTTTAACTACAGTAAATATATAATCTCGTGGATAGTTTAGCCAAGATTTATAGCTCTAAGTGTACTAGGCATAGCTGGGCCCTAATGTGACAAACATTTTTATCTTATCATTTAAAAGTGGGGCATATTTTTATATAAATCTTTTATTTGATATAGTTTTTTATTAATTTTAAAGCAGGAGTTATTCTAATTAGCATGTGCAAAATGATGTTTTATAGAATTTAATTGTATAGTTGTTAAGTGGAGAGTAGTGATGGACACAAATTCATTTTTAATAAAAAATGAACGATTCATTTAATATGAGTAATGAGACTTCTTAAAATGACACTCATCTCAACGTAATCAAATTCAAGTACATTCAATCATCTAACTTCCTCTACAATCAAATCCACTTAGCTTGTTATTCCATTACAAAACATTTAATAAATAATTTACCTTACAAACCATTTATTATAGAACCTCTTTTAAAATGTTTATTAATGTAGTCATTTAAAAGTGGGGTGTATCTTATTTAAATTTTTTTTTTTTTATATAAATCTTTTATTTGATATAATTTTTTTTAATTGTAAAGTAGGAGTTATTTTATGTAGCCGATGAAAAATGATATTTTATAGAATTTAATTGTGTAGTTATTATGTCATAGAGTAGTGGTTAACACAATCCCATCTTCCATATATTTTATAGAATTTAATTGCGGGGAAGAGTACCAATAGATAATATAGTTCCAATAACCGTCACCTTATTGTCATGTTGACCCCCCAATAGCTGTCATAGTGAAAACACCATTAATAAATTTTTTTTGTACCGATCATTTTTTGTAATTTTTTGTTCATAATTGGCCCATTTGTGCACCACTATTGGGACATTTGTCAACAAGTACTAGGGATTTTGAGTTGATGGTTACTAGAACATCTTTAGTTAGGTATCAGGGACACTTTGAAATGTGTATTTTTTGACCTTTGTGCGCATAACTGATTCCACTATTTGCAGTTAAGTCGCATACTAGTGCTCTTCCCCTAGCATTCATTACATCAAGTGATGCTCACAACACTGAAATAATGTGACTTCTTACCCTAGCATTCATTACATCAAGTGATGCTCACAACACTGAAATAATGTGACTTCTTAAAACGACACCCATCTCAAATACTAATCAAATTCAAGTACAAATCATTGAACTTCCTCTTCAATCAAATCTATACTATTCCATTACAAAATATTTAACAAATAATATACCTTATAAACCATTTATTATAGAACCTCATTTAACTCATTTATTGACAAATAAGAAGTCTATTCACTATACCAAAAAAATAAAATCAATCCAAATACCATTGAGAGCTATATTTACCAAATTTGCTCTCCCACAGTACGATTTATATGCAACCCACCTCCATAGAATGAACCTGCATATTTACACCTTTCAAATTTTCGGCCTCTTAAGGCAACTCTATAAAAAAATGGAGATAAATTCAGCAACCAGCGAAAGATTCAGTAGACAATAAAACCCATAATTATCATTTCAAGAAGTTAGATGGGACAGACATCTAAAACAATTACTGCCTTCACCAATTGTCAATTAATGTCATCTCTACAAAATCCCTTCCAAATCTAGGGGTACCCAATACACGAGTCTCTGAACATCTCACGAGATGCCGTAATTTCTATTCCCTTTTTAGAAAATTCTCCTTCTCCGGACTACTTACCATTCCCTCTCAGGAAATCTCGTTAATGACGACGATTTTCGCATCCTCCATAATTCCGGAGCTGGGAAAGTTATGGTCTAACAACTCAGTTACGGCCATGCTGATCTTCTGGACTGCAGCCTGTGGAATGTTGGCATATTACATGTGGAGGAGTCCCAGGATTTTCATGGTGGGATATTCGGCCTACAAGCCCGGCGACGAAAGGAAGTGCAGCTACGAACTTTCCGAGTACTTTGCGATGCGGACGGAGAAGTTCGATGAGCAGAGCGTGGAATTCATGCGCAGGATATTTCGGAAATCGGGGATCGGCGACGAGACCTACGGTCCGCCATTTCCGTTCCGGGAGAATCCGGTGGAAACCCTAGAAGCCGGAGTGGAGGAAACGAGAGAAATGATGTTTGGAGCAGTGGACGCAGTGTTTCAGGACACTGGTCTCTCTGCTAAAGACATTAATATAATAATCACAACCTGCAGTATGCTCAGCACTGTCCCATCGCTTTCGTCCATGCTCATCAACCGCTATAAAATGAAGGAGGACGTTAAATCCATAAGCTTGGCCGGAATGGGATGCAGCTCAGGAGTTATGGCGCTTCACACCGCCGCCGATTTGCTCAAGACGTTCAAGAAAGGAACTTATGCTCTGGTTGTCATAACCGAGAACATAACCCTAAATACTTATTATGGAAAGGACAGATCCATGCTGGTTACTAATTGCATTTTTAGGGTTGGATGTGCGGCTGTGATTTTGTCCAATAGGTCACGGGATCGAACCCGGGCGAAGATGGAGCTGCTTCTTTCCCTGCGAACTCACAGAGGATCCGATGACAAATCCTACTCGGCGGCATTTCAGTGTGAAGATGAGGAAGGAATGGTGGGGATTCAGCTGAACAAGGATCTTATCAGAGTGGCCGGTGAAAGCCTGAGGGCTCACATATCTTCCTTGGCTCCATTGGTGCTTCCTTATTCTGAGCAATTGAAGTATTTGTGGTCTTTTCTGGCCGTGAATGTTGTGAAGATGGAGGGGAAGCTTTATGTTCCGGATTTTTTGAAGGCGTTTGAGCATGTGTGTGTTCATACGGGTGGAAAGGCTGTGCTTAAGGAGATCGCCAGGAGTTTGCAGTTGAGTGAATATGTGACTGAGCCTGCCAGTATGGTGCTTCATAGATTTGGGAATACTTCCAGTAGCTTGGTGCTTTATGAACTGGCGTATTTTGAGGCGAAAGAGCGGATCAAGAAAGGGGATAGAGTCTGGATGATTGCATTCGGTACTGGATTTAAATGCTGCACAATTGTCTGGAAGGCTTTGAATGATCTTCAGCCTTCTCCGGTTACCAATCCTTGGTTGGATTGTGTTCATAGATATCCTGTTAAAAGCTAGTCATGGGTTATATATATTATATCTATATATATGTGTAATCTTGAATAAATGAGTGCATGGGAACTGTACAAGCAAGGGAAGGGAAGGGAAGTAAAAGGTAATGGCCGCTATGGTGATAGATTGCTTTGATCTCAACAGATATTTTTATTTTTGCTTATATAACTCATTAACACGTTTGTTTACTTTTAGTTTTCTTCTCTCTTGATCTTTCACCCTTCACTAGTTTTCACTGGCTTTAAGTCTTGTTAGTGGGGAGCCTGTGAGTCAGTCAAAGTCCTGTCAGAGGAAGTGTTGGACATAATGTGTAGATATAGTGCTGAACAGTGGATGTTGATTTATATATTTTTAAGGTTTGTATGGAAAGTTACTTGGAAATAAGAAGGAAATTGTGTGCTTAAGTATTATCTCGCATGTTCCAATGAAATTGTATGGCATTTATATTAAAGATTTTGCTTACATCGTGTGGCTGACAGATTCAATTTATTTAAAAATATAGGTGTATTTAATTCTTGATGTAATTAGCCAATTGGCTCTTTTATGGTGGGGACTGCTCACCCGGAATGTTTCAGGCCTGAGATTTTTTTAGGCTGGAAAATAATTTTTATCGTCCAGTAGGTTTTGGCCTCCGCAATGTCCGCTCACCCAAGTTGGAAACTTATTGGAAGATTTTAGTAGTCATTATTACTTCTTATCCAATCATAAGTATAACAGCTCAGCAGATTAAGTATAAACAGCAGTCATATAATTTCAGCAAGTCAACTCTATATAATGTCTTTGTTAACAGCTCATTCACGACTGTATACTTCGTTTTTTTTCTGTAGGGCAGCACAGCATTTTAATTATTTTTCTCTTATTGTTTGACAGCAATTTGATCTAATTTATTTATTATAATTGTTTTATCTTAATAATAAAATAAAAATTTTCGAAACAACGATATGGATTTTCCATTGGTATGCACAGAATGTAATTTGCGAGGTTAGTAGTGCTTCCACTCTTTGAGATTTATAATGGAGACCTTGCTAAGCATAGTAGCAAATGGGATTTGAACACTAATCTGGTTTTTCTAAAGTAATCTTTTGTATCAAGATATTTTTTAAATAAGTTAAAAATAGGTTGTTTAAAGTCAATTTTTAAATAATAGATTGAATAAAATATTTTTAAAAATATATTATTTTAAATATTGAGTTTATTTATATAATACATTTTCTTGTTGGTACACTTTAATAGATATTGGAATATTCTAATGAATTTGCTGATTTTTGTATTAAGAATGGCATACAGAGATAACTTACTATCGCATATACACCTTAGCAAAAATGGTATTGCTGAAAGAAAGAATCGTACCATTATGGAAATAGTATGAAGCATGATGCATACAAAAAAAATCTTCCAAATAATTTTTGGGGAGAAGCAGTTGTGACTACTGTATATATTTTGAATCGAAGTCTCACAAAAGCAATTCAAAACATAACTCCAAAGGAAGCTTGGAGTGGTCACAAGCCTTTAGTGGCTCATTTTTGGGTCTCTGGTTGCTTGGCATATGTGCATGTTCCAGTTCAAAAGAGGAAGAAGCTGGATACTAAATCCCACCTTTGTATCTTTGTGGGGTATTCCATTGCAACTAAAGGATATAGGTTCTATAATCCTGACACAAAGCAATGGATTGTTAGTCAGGATGTGATTTTTGATGAAGGGGGAGTCTGGTAGTGGAAAGAAGGTGTGCAACAAAATCAGTCATTAATCATAAACATGGAACATAACTGAGTTCCTCCTCTCCCCACAAGGTCAAGTGGAAGTTCAAGCTCCAATTCTAGCTCAAGTGGAAGTTTAAGCTCCAGTTCTAGTCCTCCAAGTTCACCTAGTTCTTCTAGTAGTAAAAACTCAAGTGATGATTCATCTCCACCATCACCTCCAACATAAACTCCAAGAAAGGTACGAAGTTTGGTTGATATTTATCAACGGAGTGCAAATACAAATCCAGTTGTTAATTTTGCTTTGCTTAGTACTGTTGGTTCCTAATAATGCCTTAAGAATATGGACACATACTCTAGACTCAGTAAGCCAATTTTTTGTATCACATAACTACTAGTTCACTAACAAAAACACATTTACTAGTCAACCCAAGAACGTACAGCTTGAAATGGGTCAACAATGTATGTGCACCAAGAATTTTATGAGGTATACTAAGTTGACTTTGAAGAAACTAACAACAAATATAAAATCTAGTGTTACTTGAATGATGTGATCCTAGCTTACTGCATATAAAACCTATTTCTTCATATAGGAATGAATTAGCTAATTAAAACATAATGGTTTGTTCTACTTGGTTATAGGAACAGACACAGAATGGAGTTTCCGTGGCTGCAGGAACATATAACTAATAACTACGAAAGTAAACAACATAAACATTTAACTACCTAACAATACAACAAAGATGAAACAATCCCCAAGTGGGCCCCCTTGGATGAGCTTCCAAGAATTAACCAGTTTAAAGAATTAGAATAGCATCATTGACATAACAACACTGATGACAGAAGTAAAGTCTTCTTTTTATTCAAATTGTAAAAATAGAGCGCACTAAGTTCTGAAAGATTAATTGCATATCATACTCCATCATTATTGCTATACAAAGATAATCGATGGATTTATAAGAAACTCTTATAACTAACTCATTACTCAGCCGATCCACTCCCAACAAGATAGGAGGACAACTTTTATTTAAAAATAAACACACAGAAAGATGAGTCATCTCAAGACTCATCTTTTACCACAAATCTAGGACAATGTTTTCATCTAGATCTCCTCAGCTATCCAACACATGTTCGAAGAAATCAACTGCCTCGATTAGAACTGGGAGTCTTAATTATGGCACTAGTTATTGGTTTTTATAGCTTCAACAAATCTTATCCAGGCGTGACTGCTACTCTGCAAAATAGCAACAGGTGTCTTCTTGCTGACTTAGTCTCCCTTTATTAGCTTCATACACCAAGGTTAATGTGCACAATACACACATGCATAATATCACCTTAAAACATCATTCAACCACATCATTTATACATTATTAATATAGATTTTTCATAACATTTATAAGGTTGTCTAGTTAATAACAAAGCCCATAAGTCAGCATCAAAAGGCTTATATCTAACATAACCATAATGTTCGAACCATGAAATAACAGTCCTAATTAAACATAAGTTCATATAAAAAGACTAAAAATAAGACTCATCACTCCCCTCAACCTAATCAATGCTTGTCCTCAAGTATTAGCATGTTCTTCCAAGGTTTCTATCCTGAGATCAGTAACTTCTGTCTCTCCTATAGCTTGAACAAGTGGATCCCAATAAAAACCTGGAGTATCTTCTATTTCTTTCCACCTGGAGTCTTCATATGCTTGATTGTATGATTTAAGATCTCTCCAGTTCAGAGCAGGCCACAACAAAAGTGGAGGATGAAATGCCAGCGAAATCCATTTTTATTGCAATGATCTGCCCAACTGGATATATACCTTATTGCTTTCCTTAACATTGCATGGCAATTCTGAAGAGAGTGCGACTCTCACTGCTTTAATTCATCTGGTAGTCCATTCCATCTTTGTGTAAGATATCCAAACACTGTTTAGGATGAAGTATTAGTCATATTTTCATACTCATAAACTTGCTCTTAATGCTATAATAGTATCCTTGTACTCATATTCATAAATAATATAGTTCCATTGGCAAAGAACATTATCAGAATCAAATGTCTCAGCTCTCAATTCTAATGGAGTGGTTAGCTCCATATCTCTACATTTCCTGAATTGTTGTCCCCAATTATTTTGATTCTGTATGTAGGACATAAATGCTTTAAGATGGACATCACCAATATACAGGAGAAGATTCCAATGGGTAACAACGGGAACAACATAATTGTGTAAATATAATTCACAAAGAAGATTTTTATCAGCAGAGCTTGATGTTTCATAAGCACTCATAAATTCTTTAGGAGTTATAAGACATGAACATAAACTAGAGAATTCTCTTGACAACTGATATGAAAGGTACAACTCTTTTAAATGTAGAGAATATACCCTGGGTGAAGGTCTATACTGAACAATCTGGGGAACCAATTCCATGACCTCACCCATTCTAGTTTTTAATTTTGAAATTTCTTTATCTTTCTTGTTAATCTCACTCTGTAATTTTTCCTTCTCTTTCTTCCAGGATTCTTTCTCCTCTTTCATAGATTGATACATTCATAGAAGTAATCTTGGCCATGAAAATGGTAAAGTTATATCTACACTTTCCTTAGATTCCGATTCAGAGGCTACTTGCTCAACAACTGCTACAAGTTCATCTAAGCCAATAGCTCTCTCTGTCTCTGATTGTTTGCCTATTTGTAGGGGTGCATTTAGTTCAACTAACAAAGTTATCCCTTCATCTCCTTTCATTGGTACACTTTCTGGTGGAGAATTATCAGGGGGAGACAAAAGACTATGTGACCTAAAAGGTGGTCTGTCATACATCATGCTCTTCAATTTCCCATCGGAGTCATTATCTGTCTTAGTTTCACTTTGAATGACCACTTGTTGGGGAGATAACTCTTCTTTATTTTTAGATTTCACTCCTTTCCTGAAACTTCTCTTAAGAGGCCTTTTTGATGTCTCTACTAACACTGTTTTTACTTCAGCAACAAGTAGGGTTGTAGACGAGGGTTTCATTTTCTTTGTCTTATGGCTCCCAGGACTACCCTTCTTAGCACTCGATTCCTAACCTTTTTCTTTATTTGACTACTTTCCCCTTTTGTAGGAGCTTTCTTACGACTTTTAGTAGGAGATGATGAAACTGGGGTTTGCGTTAAATTTTCTTCCTCAGGGTTCATACCCTCTTCTTCAGAGGGAAGTTGTTGGCTAGGGTTTTTTTTGAAGAAGCCCCTGTTGTATGTTTTATTGACCATCTCATCCTAGGAACAACAGGTTGAAATACAAACCCTAAATTTTTGAGCTCTTTCATTTTTAAGGAAATCATCCTAAGACAAACTGAGACACGTTTCTTGCAAACTTCTTTCTACTAATAGTTGAATCAAACAATGAGGGGAAACATAAATTTTCCTACCCTTTTGTGTCTCCCTAGCCATATTCTTTAACATATGATACAAAACATTGGGAACACTCATCTGTTTTCCATGGTGGAGGTGAGAGAGAAACTTGAAATGCACAGAGTAATAGAGATTGTCGCCCTTCACAGGTTAGATATTTAATGATGTACACTACCCTAACAACGTACTCGTGCCTTGCCTACTAACCCTTAATGGGGGATCATCGGGAATTGTAAATTCAGCCCTAGATGACCTTGCATCAAATGTATCCAGACACTTTTCCCCAATTGCTGGTAACCCAGTAACTTCTGCTATACACCCTTCTATGGATACCACTTTAATTCCTAGTACCGTAGCTTCTCCCTCCTGAAATGTAGAAGAAAATTCATATGCTACTTCATTGTTAAAACTTTGAACCTTAAGAAAATAACTCAGCCAACCACTATTACGAAATACAGGTTCACTGTCACCATCCGCAAGAAGAACTTCAAGATCTACAGGCTCTTTTCTAATGGGCGGTCCTCCCATTCTTGCAAATTTAAACTCAATCTTAAGACAATTTAGCTTCCTTAGCCACTGTAGCTCTGTTTTCCTCCAGATTTTTTTCTATTCAAGAAATATCAAGTTTATCAACTCTTTATCTTACTACCCACAACCTTCACATTTGTCGGAGCTAATTATAGCACTCATGTTATCACACGTATAGGTTGTAGATAACAGGGTGGCTAAAAGATAACTAAAAGGAAAGACGAAGATAGAACTAGGCCATAATCTTACATCAAAGATTTGATATGACTCTTTAAAACAAAGGAGATTACGTTCAAGTTTCATCATTATGCAATAAATTTAGAAAAATACTTTGCATATGCCCCTATAAGACCTTTTTGCCTTTTTGCACATAAAAACCCCTCCCCTCAGCTTAAAATGTCACATGGGTCCACACATGGGAAGGGATAGACGATGCAAAAGACATGGTGTAAAAATGTTATAAGAAACATATATTAATAACTCAAAATGATTTGAAAGAATGTGAATAAAAGTAATAATTGCAAAGAGTGATATGCATTTACCTAAAGTGCGAAAGAGTATTAAATAATAATTGCTCTTTGTACCTCTACTGTCCCAAATATGTGCAGAATAGAAATGGATCAAATGGACAGTGAAAGACAGAAAGTGAGGTAAATGACATGGACAAGAAAAGGAGGAAATGGTTTCCATGCATACATGGAAACTTTATTTTGAAAGAGAATAATTGAAACCATTCTTCATGTGGCAAACTAGGAAGTCCACCAAATGTTGCTGCACGATGATTTAAATTTTGACTCTCCGAGAACTGCTGCAAGAGCTCTTGTTTAGTGCTTGGATTGTGATAGAGGTGAAGTCTATGGCCATTGACCAGTAATTTAAATCTAATTGGATCTATAGTGGTTAGGCATACAACACCATTGTTAAATACTTCTGCAACCTCATATGGCCCTAACCACCTTGTCTGCAGTTTACCTTGGTTGTCTTGATATTTGGAATCATATAACACTGCACAATCACTAGGAGTAAATTTCTTGTTTTTGATATACCTATCATTCCATTTTACTCATTGTTGTTGAATCACTTATGTATGATGAAGAGCTTGTTTTCTATATTCATCAAGTGCATTAAGTTGCACGATGCGTTCCTGTTGAGCTTTCGTAAGGTCTATATCCAGGTCAAGGGCTATTTGCATAGTCTTATGCTCAAATTCTATTGGAAGTACTATTGTTTTACCATAAAGAATTTCAAATGGTGTAAAACCAGTTATTGTCCTCCAAGTTATTCTGTAGGCCCAAATTGCTTCAAGTAGTCGAGATGCCCAATCATTTTTATGAAGAGCCGCTATTTTTGTAAGAATTGCTTCAATATCTCTGTTTGTCACCTCTACCTGACCATTGGCTTGTGGGTGATATGAGGTGGACTTCTTGTGATTAATGGTGTACTCATTCATTAGGGCTAAACTCAAAGTTGAGGTGAATTGAGGGCCTTGATCAGAAACCAACTCATGAGGAACTCCATACCGATTAAAAATTTCTTCATAGAGGAATTCTGCAACCTTATAATCCCTAGCATGTGTCATAGCCTTTACCTCCACCCATTTTGTTACATAATCAGTGCAAACAATGATATAAGTTTTACCATTAGAAGGTGGGTCTATAGGACCAACAAAGTTCATTCCCCATTTGTCAAATGGAGTGACAACTATTTGTGACTGTAGAGGCATCTCATAAGACCTAGTTGGTCTCCCCATTCTCTAACATCTATCACACTTCTGTGTATACTTTATGGAATCCTTATGAAGTGTAGGCCAATAATAACTAGTATTTAGTATCTTCATTGAATTCCTTTTGGCAGCAAAATGTCTGCAACAAGGCTCATCATGACAGGCATGAAGAATATCATATGCCTCATCTTGTCAAACACATCTATTAATGACATGATTTGGTCCAATGTAATATAAGCATCCTACAATCCATGAGAATGGAAAGGTTTTCTAAACCAATAACATTTTCTCCTTTGGTGAGAAGTGTGGAGGGACTCTGCCTGAGACTAAATAGCTGGCTATGTCTGCATACCATGGTGTTTAAGCACTGATTGCAAAAATATGCTCATCTGGAAAGGAGTCATCAATAACATGTTCATTATTTTGTGTTACAAGTCTTGAAAGAAAATCTGCCACTACGTTTTTTTTTCCTGTTTTATCCACTATGGCGAGATCAAATTCCTGTAGAAGTAACAACCACCTGGCTAGTCTGCCTACAACTAGAGGTTTGTTCATGAGATACTTGATATTGACATGATTACTTTGGACAAAGATTAGATAGCCAGTGATATAATGTCTGAATTTTTGTAAGGAATACACCACTACTAATATTTCTTTCTCTGTTACAATATAATTGAGCTCTGCCACCTGTAAGTTTTTACTGATAAAATATATAGCATGTCCAATTCCTCCTTCCTTTTGGCCTAAAATTAACCCAACAACATAGTTTGAGGCATCTATATGAACATGAAATGGAATTTCCTAGTTTGGTCCTCCGAGAACAATGGTTCTTGTTAAAGCCTCCTTGAGTGATGAAAATGCCTTATCACAAGAATAAATCCAGTTAAAATCAACATCTTTAGTCAACAATCCATATAAAGGTCCAACTATCTTTGTTAGAGTCCCAAATGAACTCCTATAATATCTTGCATGACCCAAGAAAATCCTAACATGTTTTTATTTTGTAGGTAGTTGAAGATCCATTATGACTGCTATCTTAGCAGGGTCTACTTTAATGCCTGCCTGAGAGATATGATGGCCGAATACTATACATTTTGTCATCATCATAAATCACTTCTCACTATTTAAAGATAGATGACGTTCCTCACACCTTTGTAAAACCTTTTCCAAATTGGATTGGCCTTCATCAAATGTATTTCCATATGTGGTGAAATCATCCATATAAATCTCCATACTATTATGAGAGATATTAGAGAATATGCTAACATGACTGCCCTCTAAAATGTGGTAGGTGCATTACACAATCCAAAAAGAAGAATTGAATAAGCATAAGTGTTAGGGTTTCAAGCAGATCTGAAGCAAATATGAACTAACAATTATATGAAGATTTAAATACATAAGATAAAGAAATAAAATAGGACACAGATAATACAGAGATTTAACGTGGTTCACCCAAAATGGGTTACGTCCACCATACATAGTCATCCAATATTTCTTATTATCCAGCAAAAAATAGTACATCAACATTACAATGCCTTAAACATCCCAACCGCTTATAACATGCATTTTTAGGGCAACAAACAAAGTCAAACTTTTTAGGGTTTTATTACAATGTCAGTTTTCATCAACAAAAAAATGGCAAAATTTTTTTTCTCGGGGGCTACCGCCCTCGAACCCCCATAGCGGGCTTCACCCGCTTTGGGAGCTGCCGCCCCCAAACCCCCGCCCGGGGCCCGGCTCGGCCCCGGACCCTAGCAAGGATACGTGCTAAGTGTACAGTACTTTGTTGATCAATCGCCACATTTCAACAATCTCCCACTTGGAGACTGATCAGGCTCCACACCGAACAATCTCCCACTTGGAGACTAAAACTACACGAAACCACTGTACATGCAACATCCGCTGGAAAAACACTAGGACTTGACTGGTATACATTCCACAATTATCAATCAAGAAGACCAACAGAAACTTATGAAGAAATCAGCTTCTCCTGTGGAACTGCCTTCATGAACATATCGACATGATTCTCACTTGTGTGAATCTTCTCAAGCCGTAACTGACCCTTCTCCAAAACAATCTGGATGAAGTGGTACCTGAGCTAGATGTGCTTTGTCCTTGAATGAAAAGCAGAGTTCTTTGCAAGATGAATGACACTCTGGCTATTAATATACAATGGGCGATCCTCCTGTGTTTGACCCAATTCCTTCAGAAAACATTGTAACCAAATCATCTCCTTGTTGGCTTTTGTAGCAGCAACACACTCAGCTTCAGTGGTTGAAAGTGCAACAACCTATTGCAGCCTAGAAATCCAACTGACTGCAGTTCCCCCTATAGTAAAAACATACCCTGTAATACTCCTCCGTGAATCAATATCACCCGCCAGATCAGAGTCAACAAATCCACTCAGAGTAGCATTAGATCCTTTGAAGCATAATGCCTTCATAGTAGTTCCTTTCAAATACCGAAAAATCCATTTCACAACATTCCAATGTTCCATACCTGGATTACTCATAAACCTGCTCACAACTCCCACTGCATGTGCAATATTTGGCCTTGTGCATACCATTGCATACATCAGACTACCAACAACTGATGAATACGGGATGTTAGACATTTTATTAACATCTTCCCGTGCCTTTGGGCACATCTCCTTAGTCAATTTGAAATGACTAGCCAAAGGTGTACTAACTGCTTTTGCATCCTGCATGTTAAATCTTTTCAACACCTTTATATACTCACTTTGGGACAAATTCAAGGTTCTATTTTTCCTGTCCCGTGTAATCCTCATACCAAGAATTTGCTTAGCTACACCCAAATCCTTCATAGAAAATGACCTGGCTAATTTCTATTTAAGATCATTTATATGTTGCATGTTAGACCCAGCAACAAGCATGTAATCAACATAAAGCAACATTATAATATAACTGCCATTATAAAATCTCTTAAAATATACACAATGATCAAAATGACATCTATGATAACCGTGTTCAGCCATGAAACTATCAAATTTTAAATACCATTGTCAGGGTGCTTGCTTTAGGCCATACATACTTTTCTTCAACCTGCACACCATGTTCTCCTTACCTTTGACCTCATATCCCTGTGGTTGCAACATGTAAATTTCCTCCTCCAAATCTCCATGGAGAAAAGCTATTTTCACATCTAATTGTTCAAGCTGTAAATCAGATGCAGCCACAAGACTAAGTACGGTTCTAATTGAAGTCATTTTTACAACTGGAGAAAATATTTCATCATGATCTATACCCTTTTTTTGTGCAAAACCTTTTACCACAAGTTTGGCCTTATATCTTTTCTGACCTCCTTCCTCCTCCTTCAACCGATAAACCCATTTGTTAGGCAAGGCTCTTTTTTCTGCAGGTAAAGGGACTAAGTCCCAAGTCTTATTTTTCATCAAGGAGTCCATCTCCTCTTTCATGTCTAGCTCCCACTGTTGTTTGGCATCCACCTGCATTGCTTCTTCATATTCTTCTGGTTCACCAGAATCAGTTAATAATATAGAATACAAAGGAGAAAATCTTTCAGGGGGTCTACTTGACCTTGTAGAATGTCTAACACTTGCAGGAGTTTGTGGGACATTCTGTTGTTGCTAAGCATCAGGTACCCGTAGCATTTCATTTTCAGGAATCTCATCTAACACCACATATTCTTGCTTGTCATGTTCATGCTTCTTTTCCTGCATCTGTTCTTTATACATAACCTTCTCATTGAATATAACATCTCTACTTCTAGTTATTTTCTTATTTTCAAAATCCCATAACCGATAGCCATATTCATCTATCCCATATCCAATGAAGGTACATTTATGAGATTTAGCATCAAGCTTGGTTCTGTTTTCTTTAGCAACATGGACAAAAGCTTCACAACCAAAGGTTTTCAGAAAAGAATAATTTACCTTTTTACCAGTCCATGCCTCCTCTGGAATACCACCATCCAAAGGGGTTGAAGGTCCTCTATTTATCAAATAGACAACAATATGTACAATATCTGCCCAAAAATGTAAGGGCAATCCAACATGCAATCTCATGCTCCTCACGTGTTCCATGATAGTCTTATTCATTCTCTCTGACACACCATTTTCCTGTGGAGTTCCTGGAACTATCTTCTGCTTTCTAATCCCATTTAAGGAGCAGTAATCTTCAAATGCCTTGCTGCAATACTCACCTCCATTATCCGATCTAAGACACTTCAACCTTTTTCCTATCTCATTCTCAACTAAAGCTTTCCATTTTTTAAAAGTTTCAAAAACATCTGATTTTTGCTTTAGGAAATATACCCATGTTTTTCTAACTGAGTCATCAATAAAAATAACATAATAACAAGAGCCACCAAGAGATGATACCTGAGCCAGTCCCCATACATCTGAATGCACAAGCTCTAACTTCTCACTCTTCTTCTCTTTCCCAACCTTGAGAAATCTGACTCTTTTCTGTTTGCCATAAACACAGTTTTCACAGAACTTTAAATCAATCTTCTTTAGTCCTGGCAATAGATTTTTGGAGTGAAGGATTTTCATTCCTTTCTCACTCATGTGCCTAAGCCTATGGTGCCACATTATCGAATCTATTCTTGCAACATCTATTGTTGCTGTCCCTATAGTAACTTTATCTATAGCAGCTAAGGTAGAGTAAGTGTTACCAGTACACAAATATAATGTGCCTACCTTTGCACCTTTAGCTACTACTAATGATCCTTTACTGAACTTCCAGATACTGTCTGAGAAGGTAACTATGCAACCTTCACTACCTAGTTGTCCTCCAGAAATTAAATTTCTTCTTAAGTTAGGAACATGTCTTACCTCTTGCAGAAACTAGTCATTACCATTCTGTAACTTGATCTTTATCTTTCCTTTTCCAACAATTTGACATGGCTCATCATTACCCAAATATACCTGTCCAAAATCACCTTGAACATAATCTAGAAAATATTTTCTATGGGGTGTAGCATGAAATGAAGCCCCAGAATCTATTACCCAAGAATCATTAACATTATCCAAACATAAGATTAAAGCATCTTGTGAGTTTGTGCAGGATCATGGTGTGCCAAAACAGGCCCTTAAGTGGCAATGAAATTTCAGAAAAATCAGAGTTATGCAACTTGACATGAAAATTTGAATAAGTTGTGAACATTATTTTTAAAATATGTAAGAAGAGAATATATAGAAAATTGAATGTAGTTTCCAAGCTACTAGTTTTTTTTTGGAAAAAAAAAATCCTATTTGATGAAAATTTCAAATTTCAATGCAGTGGTACTAAAATTTCAGGAAAAAAAAAGAAATAGACGTATGTCTGACCACCCTAATCACAATCAAATCTTAATATTTTTTTACAATATTTATAATATAAGTATTAGACTCATGTCCAGATGTGACACATATTTTTTTATAATATTTATAATATAAGTATTAGACTCATGTGCAGAAATTAAATTTCTTCTTAAGTTAGGAACATGTCTTACCTCTTGCAGAAATCAGTCATTACCATTCTGTAACTTGATCTTTATCTTTCCTTTTCCAACAATATTTTTTATAATATTTATAATATAAGTATTAGACTCATGTCCAGATGTGACACATATTTTTTTATAATATTTATAATATAAGTATTAGACTCATGTGCAGAAATTAAATTTCTTCTTAAGTTAGGAACATGTCTTACCTCTTGCAGAAACCAGTCATTACCATTCTTTAACTTGATCTTTATCTTTCCTTTTCCAACAATTTGACAGGGCTCATCATTACCAAAATATACCTGTCCAAAATCACCTTGAACATAATCTAGAAAATATTTTCTATGGGGTGTAGCATGAAATGAAGCCCCAGAATCTATTACCCAAGAATCATTAACATTATCCAAACATAAGATTAAAGCATCTTGTGGGTTTGTGCAGGATCATGGTGTGCCAAAACAGGCCCTTAAGTGGCAATGAAATTTCAGAAAAATCAGAGTTATGCAACTTGACATGAAAATTTGAATAAGTTGTGAACATTATTTTTAAAATATGTAAGACGAGAATATATAGCAAATTGAATGTAGTTTCCAAGCTACTAGTTTTTTTTTGGAAAAAAAAAATCCTATTTGATGAAAATTTCAAATTTCAATGCAGTGGTACTAAAATTTCAGGAAAACAAAAAGAAATAGACGTATGTCTGACCACCCTAATCACAATCAAATCTTAATATTTTTTTATAATATTTATAATATAAGTATTAGACTCATGTCCAGATGTGACACATATTTTTTTATAATATTTATAATATAAGTATTAGACTCATGTGCAGAAATTAAATTTCTTCTTAAGTTAGGAACATGTCTTACCTCTTGCAGAAACCAGTCATTACCATGCTGTAACTTGATCTTTATCTTTCCTTTTCCAACAATATTTTTTATAATATTTATAATATAAGTATTAGACTCATGTCCAGATGTGACACATATTTTTTTATAATATTTATAATATAAGTATTAGACTCATGTGCAAAAATTAAATTTCTTCTTAAGCTAGGAACATGTCTTACCTCTTGCAGAAACCAGTCATTACCATTCTGTAACTTGATCTTTATCTTTCCTTTTCCAACAATTTGACAGGGAAAATCATTACCCAAATATACCTGTCCAACATCACCTTGAACATAATCTAGAAAATATTTTCTATGAGGTGTAGCATGAAATGAAGCCCCAGAATCTATTACCCAAGAATCATTAACATTATCCAAACATAAGATTAAAGCATCTTGTGGGTTTGTGCAAGATTATGGTGTGCCAAAACAGGCCCTTAAGTTGCAATGAAATTTCAAAAAAATCAGAGTTATGCAACTTGACATGAAAATTTGAATAAGTTGTGAACATTATTTTTAAAATATGTAAGAAGAGAATATATAGAAAATTGAATGTAGTTTCCAAGCTACTAGTTTTTTTTTGGAGAAAAAAAATCCTATTTGATGAAAATTTCAAATTTCAATGCAGTGGTACTAAAATTTCAGGAAAGAAAAAAGAAATAGACGTATGTCTGACCACCCTAATCACAATCAAATCTTAATATTTTTTTATAATATTTATAATATAAGTATTAGACTCATGTCCAGATGTGACACATATTTTTTTATAATATTTATAATATAAGTATTAGACTCATGTGTAGAAATTAAATTTCTTCTTAAGTTAGGAACATGTCTTACCTCTTGCAGAAACCAGTCATTACCATTCTGTAACTTGATCTTTATCTTTCCTTTTCCAACAATATTTTTTATAATATTTATAATATAAGTATTAGACTCATGTCTAGATGTGACACATATTTTTTTATAATATTTATAATATAAGTATTAGACTCATGTGCAGAAATTAAATTTCTTCTTAAGTTAGGAACATGTCTTACCTCTTGCAGAAACTAGTCATTACCATTCTGTAACTTGATCTTTATCTTTCATTTTCCAACAATTTGACAGGGCTCATCATTACCCAAATATACCTATCCAAAATCACCTTGAACATAATCTAGAAAATATTTTCTATGGGGTGTAGCATGAAATGAAGCCCCAGAATCTATTACCCAAGAATCATTAACATTATCCAAACATAAGATTAAAGCATCTTGTGGGTTTGTGTAGGATCATGGTGTGCCAAAACAGGCCCTTAAGTGGCAATGAAATTTCAGAAAAATCAGAGTTATGCAACTTGACATGAAAATTTGAATAAGTTGTGAACATTATTTTTAAAATATGTAAGAAGAGAATATATAGAAAATTGAATGTAGTTTCCAAGCTACTAGTTTTTTTTTGGAAAAAAAAAATCCTATTTGATGAAAATTTCAAATTTCAATGCAGTGGTACTAAAATTTCAGGAAAAAAAAAAGAAATAGACCTATGTCTGACCACCCTAATCACAATCAAATCTTAATATTTTTTTATAATATTTATAATATAAGTATTAGACTCATGTCCAGATGTGACACATATTTTTTTATAATATTTATAATATAAGTATTAGACTCATGTGTAGAAATTAAATTTCTTCTTAAGTTAGGAACATGTCTTACCTCTTGTAGAAACCAGTCATTATCATTCTGTAACTTGATCTTTATCTTTCCTTTTCCAGCAATATTTTTTATAATATTTATAATATAAGTATTAGACTCATGTGCAGAAATTAAATTTTTTCTTAAGTTAGGAACATGTCTTACCTCTTGCAGAAACCGGTCATTACCATTTTGTAACTTGATCTTTATCTTTCCTTTTCCAACAATTTGACAGGGCTCATCATTACCCAAATATACCTGTCCAAAATCACCTTGAACATAATCTAGAAAATATTTTCTATGGGGTGTAGCATGAAATGAAGCCCCAGAATCTATTACCCAAGAATCATTAACATTATCCAAACATAAGATTAAAGCATCTTGTGGGTTTGTGCAGGATCATGGTGTGCCAAAACAGGCCCTTAAGTGGCAATGAAATTTCAAAAAAATCAGAGTTATGCAACTTGACATGAAAATTTGAATAAGTTGTGAACATTATTTTTAAAATATGTAAGAAGAGAATATATAAAAAATTGAATGTAGTTTCCAAGCTACTAGTTTTTTTTTGGAAAAAAAAAATCCTATTTGATGAAAATTTCAAATTTCAATGCAGTGGTACTAAAATTTCAGGAAAAAAAAAAAATAGACGTATGTCTGACCACCCTAATCACAATCAAATCTTAATATTTTTTTATAATATTTATAATATAAGTATTAGACTCATGTCCAGATGTGACACATATTTTTTTATAATATTTATAATATAAGTATTAGACTCATGTGCAGAAATTAAATTTCTTCTTAAGTTAGGAACATGTCTTACCTCTTGCAGAAACCAGTCATTACCATTCTATAACTTGATCTTTATCTTTCCTTTTCCAACAATATTTTTTATAATATTTATAATATAAGTATTAGACTTATGTCCAGATGTGACACATATTTTTTTATAATATTTATAATATAAGTATTAGACTCATGTGCAGAAATTAAATTTCTTCTTAAGTTAGGAACATGTCTTACCTCTTGCAGAAACCAGTCATTACCATTCTATAACTTGATCTTTATCTTTCCTTTTCCAACAATTTGACAGGGCTCATCATTACCCAAATATACCTGTCCAAAATCACCTTGAACATAATCTAGAAAATATTTTCTATGGGGTGTAGCATGAAATGAAGCCCCAGAATCTATTACCTAAGAATCATTAACATTATCCAAACATAAGATTAAAGCATCTTGTGGGTTTGTGCAGGATCATGGTGTGCCAAAATAGGCCCTTAAGTGGCAATGAAATTTCAAAAAAATCAGAGTTATGCAACTTGACATGAAAATTTGAATAAGTTGTGAACATTATTTTTAAAATATGTAAGAAGAGAATATATAGAAAATTGAATGTAGTTTCCAAGCTACTAGTTTTTTTTTGGAAAAAAAAATCCTATTTGATGAAAATTTCAAATTTCAAATTTCAATGCAGTGGTACTAAAATTTCAGGAAAAAAAAAAGAAATAGACGTATGTCTGACCACTCTAATCACAATCAAATCTTAATATTTTTTTATAATATTTATAATATAAGTATTAGACTCATGTCCAGATGTCAAAACCTTATGAAATTTTTAAATTTTTTTTTTGTCCCTATAGTAGACGAAGCATAGGATGTGACACATGTTTCAGTTTCAAAAAATATTATACCATTTGAAAGTTATGAGTGTTTTTCAATTAGTATATCAATCAGGACTATTGTCAGAATTCAATTAGAAAATAAATAATAAAATTTACTAAAGTTGAAATAAGACAAGCCTTATATTGTTGGAAAGCTAGGAACATCCTTAAAAAACCCTTTTTGTTTTATCAATTTTGGCTATAAAAAAAGTCGTTAGCCACCAGTGTAAAGTCTAAAAAATCAAGGAATACTGAAAAACATGTTTTTTCAGTTGACTTTCCAGGCTTGTCACTTCCAAGCCTAATACCAAAACATTCCCGAGCCGAAATTTAAAATTTGAAAATTTGAGTAAAAAAATTTGCAGTCCCCAAAGAATTTCCCTTTGCCGCCATTTATGAAGTAAATTGCCACATGGCAGAAATCCGATATCCGATTAAATCGGATATCGGATTTTATTGGTCATATTTTAGAGAGAGAGAGGAGAGGGAGAGAGGGAGAGAGAGAGGTAGAGAGAGAGAGAGGAGGAGAGAGAGAGAGAGAGAGAGAGAGAGAGAGAGAGAGAGAGAGAGAGAGAGACCATAGGACCCCTTGGGACACAATATGATCCAAAGCGACCCAATATGGTGTCATTAGGGGTCATATGGTGTCCTAAGAGGTCATAAGGGTTCATGGGACACCATATGACCCCTATGGACAACATATGACCCCTAACGACACCACCAGACCCCTTAAGACACCAAATCATGTCATTAGGGGTCATATTGTGTCCTACGACCCCATAAGACACAATATGACCCCTAATGTTATGATTTGGTGTCTTAAGGGGTCGATTGGTGTTGTTAGGAGTCATATGGTGTCTTGTGACACCATAAGACCCCTTAAGACACCAAATTGTGTCGTTAGGGGTCATATTGTGTCCTACGACCCTGTAAGACACAATATGACCCCTAACAAAATGATTTGGTGTCTTAAGGGGTCCTATGGTGTCCCATGAACCCTTATAACCTCTTAGGACAACATATAACCCCTAGTGACACCATATTGGGTTGCTTTGGGTCATATTGTGTCTTAAGGGGTCATATTGTGTCTTAAGACACCATATGACCCCTATGGACACCATATGACTCCTAACGACACCAAATCATGTCATTAGGGGTCATATTGTGTCCTAGGACCCCGTAAGACACAATATGACCCCTAATGACATGATTTGGTGTCTTAAGGGGTCCTATGGTGTCGTTAGGAGACACCATATGACCCCTATGGACACCATATGATCCCTAACGACACCAAATCATGTCGTTAGGGGTCATATTGTGTCCTACGACCCCATAAGACACAATATGACCCCTAATGACATGATTTGGTGTCTTAAGGGGTCCTATGGTGTTGTTAGGGGTCATATGGTGTCTTGTGACACCATAGGACCCCTTAAGACACCAAATCATGTCGTTAGGGGTCATATTTACACCATAGGACCCCTTAAGACATAATATGACCCCTTAGGACACAACGATATGGTGTCATTAGGGGTCATATGGTGTCCTAAGAGGTCATAAGGGTTCATGGGACACCATATGACCCCTATGGACACCATATGACCCCTAACGACACCATAGGACCCCTCAAGACACCAAATCATGTTGTTAGGGGTCATATTGTGTCCTACGGGTTAGGGGTCATATTGTGTCCTATGGGGTTATAGGACACAATATGACCCCTAACGACATGATTTGGTGTCATATGGTGTCTCTCTCTCTCTCTCTCTCTCTCTCTCTCTCTCTCTCCTCCTCTCTCTCTCTCTCTCTCTCTCTCTTTTTCCCTCTCTCCCTCTCCTTCTATCCCTCTCTCTCTCTAAAATATGACCAATAAAATCCGATATCCGATTTAATCGGATATCGGATTTCTGCCATGTGGCAATTTAGCTCATAAATGGCGGCAACAGTTCATAAATGGTGGCAATGGGAATTTTTTTTGGGGACCACATATTTTATCTGATATCCGATATCCGATTTTATCCAATATCCGATTTTAGTACTAAAAAAAAAAAAAAAAGGGTTTGTGGGCCATTCTATAGATTCCAACGGCCGATTGTCTGGGTCCTATGTTTTCTGTCAAGGATCACGAGGTTTTAGATAGCTAGAGACAAATTTGTGCTTTTGGGAGATTCTTAAAGTGAAAACTTACATTGTCAATCACGAAGGAGCATATGTGTGGAGGGAAATGGGGAGTAGTAGTCGTCGAAAGTCTAAGCGCAAAAGAAAACTTTCAAATGACCAAGTTGAAGTGTATAGAGAAAGAGATAGAGAATGTCATAGGAGGAGAAGACAAGGTATGTTAAATATTGCTAATGTTACTTCAACTGAAGAGGAAATTGAAATTGAAAATGTGCCACAAGTTATTGAAAATGAAAATGTAAATTTTGAAAGTGAAAATATTGAAAATTTTGAAAATGTTGAAAGTGATAATGAAAATGCTCAAAATGTGGAAAATTTTGACATAGGAGGTGAAAATGTGGAAAACTTTAACATTGAAGGTGGAATTGCCTCACCAAGTGAACATATGTAACACCTAATTACTTTAGAAATGAAGACCCTCTCATGGATGAAAGACAAATTCCAAATCCAAGACCTTCAAGAACCCCAAAATGGTTATTTGAAATCGATGAGAACATTATTGCGAATCTTGAAGGCAAGAGGTCAACAAGAACCATTCGATTGTGGGCTACAAAACTTTTCAACTAAAATTTTAGCAATAAGGCATTGACCGAGCAATGCCAACTCTTTGTTCAATTGCTAAAGATGATAAAGATGAGACCATTGCTAAAGAAATTGAAGATTCGTATGAACAAGAAGACAGAGAGAAATTCTATTATTGCAAAAAATCTATTTGACGCTCTCAATTCTATTGGAAAGAATACCAAAGAAAGAGATAAGAGAGCCACTCGAAGAGTGATTACAACCTCCTTAGTAAGCCATCAATTGAGGAAGGCTCGTCAAATGAGACAAACTTATGTTGATTTTAACATAAACCGTAAAACTTTGGATAGAGTACTTGCACGAAGAAAAAGACTTGATGATCCACTTCAACAAGATACATGGGTTCACATATCCTACAGGTTCAGTTGTTGTTGTGGGAACTTGGTTGTGAACATACATGATTAGAAAGAATGGCATACCTGCATTTGAAGACTATGAGAGACACAAAACCATTATAATGTATTCACACCTTATTATAGCTACAAATGTCAAGTTGCTGAAGCATCAAGCAAAACCGAAGACCAAAGAGCTATGGACAGTGACTACTGCTGATCATGAAGCAATACTCGATACTCTTAAACAAAGAGATGACCCTTTAGGCAGACTTAAGTAGTAGGTCTTTAATGGTGCCTTATTTTTTTATCATGCATTTCATTTCAAACAATGATCATTAAACCTTAATGTTCAAGTTTGTTATGTGTATATTAAGGATGTGTTCAAAATGCAGGTCTATTGATGAACATTTTTTTTTGGCAACACAGTTTTTGCATGCACATAGTGAGTACACTCGATATAGTTGGAAGGGACATATTTTTGCAACACGACTTATTATCATGCATTTGATGAGCTTTACAATTTTTGTTATTAGACAACATTATCTGATAATTTTTTATGATATAATTATCACATAACCTTTATGCTCATGAAGGTCTTTTTTGATGATATACAACAGTATCACATTACGATTTTTGCGTCAACATAGTGGGTTCTGTTGATATAATTCGAAGGGACGTATTTTTATGGTATATAATCCCACCTTTTCATTTATTATCATGCATTTCAGTTGAAGTGATTGTCATAAATCCTTTATGTTCATCCATGCATTTTATGTGTAGACTAACAATTCTTAAAAATACAGGTTCATGCTAGATCATTTGTCGTTGACAAGACCCTCTCTTGGTGATGGTACATATTCCTTTGTGCATTAATGAGATTAAATTGTGGGTCTTGTTGTGTTTATTATCATGAAGATGATTCAAATGCATGTGGCCAGGACACATCTATAGTGGATCAAATTGTCATGACAGATGATCTATTGAATCAAATATTTGACATTGATGGTCAAGGTGGTCTGTTGAATCAAACACTTGACATTTGACATTTGTTAATGTTGGGCCTTCAACATCAACACTTACTATTCAAGGTGGTTTCACTCAGCTAACCTTGTCTATTTTTATTCATTAATGGTTTATAAAATAAAGTCAGTTAGATTTTGGCAATTGAATAACATTGTTTCATTTTCAGACGCTGACATTAGATGCACCTAATATTCTCTCCAGAATAGAGCATGGTGTTCTCTAGCAGTAGCATCTTTGATGCTTTTGACAGTAGTATGAGTCAGATTAGTAAATTTCTAAATTGATGCTTCCTACAGGGCTTTGCAACTTCAGATTGTGAGTGTGCCCCTGTTACAAATGAATTGTACTTTAATCGACATAGATGGTCTATGATGGCTTTTTTGTAAGACTATATGGTTTTATTACATATATTGTACTTTAATCGACATATAACAATATCCAAGTGGTGGTTGGCATGAGCTTGAATATGGTAAGTTGTATGCATCTTGAAGTTGAATATGATATGTTGTATACATCTTGAAGTTGAAATTTGATTAGACTTTGTTAGCATTTGATGAATCATAAATGTCATTTCATTATAAATCTTGTGAGTGTGAGGTGTAGGAATAAATATCAATTACTTTGAAAGTCCGAGAAATACCGAGATAGGATTTTTTAGGGACCTCTCTCGTAGCCCCGTAGGTTCAAACGGATCATTTGCAGGTGCCACAGATTCTGAGTTAGGGCCCGTCAAAGTTTGACAATTTTGAGCACTTAGGGTGCTAAAGGGAGGATGTCGATAGGGTATGACCCCGAGCGTTCGATCGAGTGGGGGGGAAAAAAAGGAGCATGCATAGGGTAATTATACCTAACTCAACATTTCAAAGCCGATGGTTCGTCATCGCGACGAGTAGAACAAGAAATCGGCCACCCGACAACATTCCATTGAGTGAGACTGATGATTTTTTTGCCAACCAAAAAATTGCTGCCCTAATAAAACCGTAGGGAAACTTCAAAAACTGAGATAGGCTTTCGTAGGGACCTCTCTCATGGCCCCGTAGGTTCAAACGGATCATTCATAGGTGCCACGGATTCCAAGTTAGGGCCCGTCAAAGTTTGACAATTTTGAGCACTTAGGGCGCTCAAGGGACGATGCCAGTAGGGTATGACCCCGAGTGTTCGATCAAGTGGGGGGGAAAAATAGGAGCATGCGTAGGGTAATAATGCCTAACTGGACATGTTGGAGCCGACGGTTCATAATCACAACGAGCAGAACGGGAAATCGACCATGCGACAACATTCCATTGAGTGAGACTGACGATTTTTTCGCCAACCGAACAATTGCTGCCCTAATAAAACCGTAGGGCAAATTGAAATACAGAGATAGGATTTTGTAGGGACCTCTCTCGTGGCCCCGTAGGTTCAAACGGATCATTTGCAGGTGCCACGGATTCCGAGTTAGGGCTCGTAAGTGTTTGACAATTTTGAGCACTTAGGGCGCTCAAGGGACGACGCCGGCAGGGTATGACCCCGAGCGTTCGATCGAGTGGAGGGGCAAAATATGAGCATGCGTAGGGTATTGTTCATTAAATGAATTGTATTGTGCATGAATTTTATTGTTCATTGAATGAATTGTATTGTATTGTTGATTAAATAAATTGTATTGTATTGTTCATTAAATGAATTATATTGTTCATTATAAAAACAACACTTACGATGAAATGAAATGAATCGTATTATTCATTAAATAGCCATTATTAACCATTGTTAATTATTGGAATGAAGATTAAAGATTTCCATGATAACACCACGCACAGATGAGCAACAATTTATATGGTTGAATATCAACTTCTGTATATATAAAAATGTCAAATGATTACAAATGTATGTCCATACACAAATATGGCATAAACGCCAACTGAAACAAAATGTATGTCTAAATACATGAATGTATGTCCATATACAAAATATACATGCCAACTAGACATGTAAGCATCCTAAAACTATCTATAACATCCTAAGATGTTGATGGATTATCAAAATCGATCCTCTTCGCCGCACTGCTCGGCTTTGAAGGATCCTGCACAAGAAAAACAAACCACGATTAATATTAGTTATATTATATAATTCACATTCGAAAAGTTAACATAAAAATGAACTATTTAATTGAACTATTCATGTTTACCTCATCTCCACGTTTTCTCTTCAGCTTTGCAGGACTCTTGATGTATGTCTTGGGTAGAGGAGGTATGTTTTGAATATTTTGATACACAACCTACATATGTTCAGAAACATGACATTGATACAAGTTAGCATATAATTGTCACTGATAATAACAAATTATATCTACTAATCAAATAATAAAATAAACACACATCTACTCGAGGCATCTCTTCTTCTTCTTTAGGTATACTGGGTGTAATCATCAAGGATGTGAAGCCAAGAGTTCTCTGTATATATACACAACAAGTATATGAAACTATCAATCTATGTCTAGACATCTATAATCACTATAAGTTATTTAAACTATTCATTCAATCATATTTGCATTCAATTACCTTTCCCTTGTCTCCAATTGCATTACCAGATCCTAGATCACACTGCACCGCACTCGTGCTGCTTGTGCCTTACAAGAGTAAAATAAGATATACATGCAAGTTACTACATAATCTAATTAATACAAATATAAATGATGAGCATGTATGTACAATAAAATACAAACAACTAGGTGCAATAATATATGTACTGTCAAGCTATCTAGGCCAAATGAAATGGCCGACAAGGTGCCCTCTTGAATCAGTCTCAACTCATCCTCGGTCATCAACTATTAAATAGACCATGTAAATAAAAATTAGTACTAAATATTATCTAATTTATAGATATTTAATTAAAATATAACATGAACTGTGAAAATACAAATCTTACCACTACATCATCAATGTATGATGACGGTGCCTCCTCGCCTCTAGCATGTGAGGACTCCCCAGGGTATCCTCCAGTTTGTGTAATAACATTTGGTGCATCATGCACCTCATAATCTGCACTGTCCATAGGAGGATCAACGGGTTGTCCAACTGGACCCAAGCATACGTGCCCACACATGACACAACTATGGGGCATGCATATGTGTGGAGCCGAGGATGACGTGTCACCGGCACCGGATGCACCGCTACCATCAAGAGTAGGCTGAGCTACTGATGCAACCTGAGAAACCAAAAGGCTACTCAAAGAGTGAATAGCCGATATGGTCTATGAAGCTGCCTCACAAATGATATCAGGATGCTGAACTGCAGGTGGGGGATCAACAGGAGGAGGGGGGACATATGGGCCCTGGACTACTCTGACTGCCCCAGGTCTATTTTGGGGCATACCTAAACCTACACCCTGGAAAGGTTGGATGTCAAAGTAGTTCACATGTTTGTGTAAAACAAACTCAGCATACAATTTTTTTATGAAATAGAAGGGGATATCAAGATTGTTGTTGGGTGGTTTGTCGAAAACCATCCACCAACGATCCCAAAAGTTTTTCACAATCCCATCATTTGTGCACCATTTGATAGAAAGTTCTATTTTTTTGGGATCTACGGGCTGACCAGTATGGGGATTGACAAACAATGAGGCGATTTCGGCTTTGGATATCTCAAGATCCTTGATATCCTTATACGACAAGCCATCTGCATATTTTTCCTTCATAGAATCTCGCCACAAAAGGGTGGCATCGTGCTCCTCAGTCATGGTTTCCATACTTTTTATGATTGACATGAGAGGATCAAACAATGGGTTTGGATGAGGGATCCTATGATATACTTCTGCAATCCCCCTCAATTCATTCAAATTTTGTGCAATAAAATCTTGAATTGAGGGGGGGTTTGGCAAATGAGGGTTTGGTTGTTGTAGTTGTGGTTGGTCAGTGTTTTCATTGTTATCCCCCATTTTTAACCTAATTGAATGTAAACAATTAAATTTAGTTAACAAATTTAAACAATCAGGTATTTGATTTAAAAAAAACCTAGTTTTCATGAAAAAAAACCATATTTTCAATGAAAAATCAAATAAACATTCACAAAAAATACAAAAAATGAATGAAAATGATTCAAAACGACAAAATTCTTACCTCTAAATCTATTTTTTAGCAATTTTTTGTTAAAACACCAGATATCGGATGGAGTGGATATCGGATTTTGACGAATTTGCACGACCCGTGAGTTAAAAATGACTCACGGGACTGTCATTGTCGAAATATAAAAGTCTCAGAAAATCGGATATCCGATTTCAACACTTAAATTATTTTTAAATAACATATATAATATAATAATATATTATATAATACGTATTGTATTATATTAAATATATTATAATATATAATATAATATAATATTATATTATATTGTATTATATTATATTATATTATATATAATATAATATAATATAATACAATATTATATAATATAATACAATATTATATAATATAATACAATATTATATATAATATTATATAGAATATTATATAATATAATATTATATTATATTATATTATATATAATATTATATAATATTATATTATATTATATTATATTATATATAATATTATATAATATTATATTATATATAATAAATATTATATAATATAATATTATATAATATTATATTATATTATATTATATTATATATAATATTGTATTATATAATATAATATTATATATAATATAATATAATATAATATTATATATAATATAATATAATATATAATATAATATAATATAATATTATATTATATATAATATAATATTATATTATATATAATATAATATTATATTATATATAATATAATATAATATAATATAATATTATAATATATAATATAATACAATATTATATAATATATATAATACGTATTATATTATATTATATTTAATATAATATAATATAATATTATATTATATATTATATAATAATACAATATAATATAATATAATATAATATAATATAATATAATATAATATTATATTATATATTATATAATAATACAATATTATATTATATAATATAATATAATATAATATAATATAATATTATATAAAATATAATATTGTATTATATAATACGTAACATATAATATATTTTTTAAATTAAAATTACAAATAAAAATCGGATATCGGATAAAATCCGATATCCGATTTTATTTGATATCTGATTTGCATAGGTAATTACTAGGCCAAGGTGTGCTGACACCCAGGCCAAGCAAAAAGTCAACACTGATTTTCGCATTTTTAGGCGAGTGAAGAAGGCTATTTTTTTCACATCGCCACTTTTTGGCCCCTGTTGATCCTGCACTAACCCTTGTAAAGTATTACTTGCAATATTAGCTTCCTTACTGTCATTTTCATTTTTGTCTCCTTTGTTTTTCCGAGACCAACAGTCTTTCTTTAGATGACTAGGCTTTCTGCAGTACCAACAATCTTTCTTTCCTCTAGATTGAGAGTGTCCTTTCTTTGACTTCCCTCGTGACTTCTCATTCCAAGGGCCTTTTCCTCTTTCCTTTGATCTTCCTCTGTTCTCCACATTCAAAACACTACCCGATGATGTTGGAGTCTCACCTGTGCTTTTCCTTCGCATTTCCTCGCTTAGGATAACACCAACAATATCATCAAATACCAAAGTATTTTTACCAGAGACAGAGTTACTTACAGCCATAACCAAGCTATTCCAACTTTCTGGCAAAGAACATAAAATCAAGAGAGCCCTAACCTCTTCTGTAAAGGTAATTTTTACCGAAGACAATTGACTGGTAATTGTATTAAATTCATTTAAGTGCTCCGCTACAGATCTTCCCTCACTCATTTTCAAATTAAACAAATACTTCATAAGAAATACCTTATTCGAAGTCGAGGGTTTCTCATACAGCTTAGCCAATGTCGCCATCAAATCTACAACCGTTTTTGCTTCTGTTATATTGAAAGCTGCAGATGGTGCACGACACAATCAAATGGATCCCAGTGCCTTTCTATCTAAAATGTCCCATTCTTCATCTACATTGTGGTTGCTTTCTTTGCCTTTCCTTCTAATGGCCGCCACAAATCCTTTTGATACAGGTAATCCTCCATCTACATTTTCCATAACTGATAATTTTGGCCGTTAAACTTTTCGACCTTGAATTTGGAATCCTCCATTGCTCCCACTCAAATCTGAAAGTCCTGCCAATTTACAGAAAAACCTCACTCTGATACCAATTGTTAGGGTTTCAAGCAGATCCGAAGCAAATATGAACTAACAATTATATGCAGATTTAAATACAAAAGATAAAGAAATAAAATAGGACACAGATAACACAGAGATTTAACGTGGTTCACCCAAAATGGGTTACGTCCACCATACATAGCCGTCCAATCTTTCTTATTATCCAACAAAAAATAGTACATCAACATTACAATACCTTAAGCATCCCAACCACTTATAACATTCATTTTTAGGGCAAAAAAAAAGTCTGCCTTTTTAGTGTTTTATTACAATGTCGGTTTTCATCAACAAAACAATGACAAATTTTTTTTTCTCGAGGGCTACCGCCCTCGACTGCCGCCCCCAAACCCTCGTAGCAGGCTTCGCCCGCTTTGGAGGCTGCCACCCCCAAACCCCCGCCCGGGGCCTGGCCCAGACCCGGACCCTGGCAAGGATACATGCTGAGTGTACAGTACTTTGCTGATCAGTCGCCACATTTCAACAATAAGTAACCAAGGGAAAGTGAAGTTGGTTTTCTCTTGATCCTCAGGTGCAATCCTAATCTGATTATATCCACTAAATCCATCAAGAAAGGAAAAATATTGCTTTCTTGCTAAGTTATCCAATACCCGATCAATGAAAGGTAGAGGAAAATGGTCCTTCTTAGTGGCTGCATTCAACTCCCTATAATCAACACAAATTCTCCACTTACCTCCTTTGTTTGGGACTATGACTAAAGGAGACACCCACTGACTATCAGAGATAGGATAAATAAATCCTGCATCTAATATTTTTTGCAATTCTTTTTTAACAATTTCTCTTACTGCAGGGTTCACCCTCCTCTGAGGTTGCCTTATTGGTCTGCAATCTTCCTTGATGTAAGTTCTGTGTGTACAAAGCATAGGGTCCAATCCTTTCATATCATAATAATCCCATGCAAATGCATATTTGTGGGCCCCTAAGAGAGTTGCCAGGGATTCCTGTTGGGTCTTAGTCAATTTACTGTTGATGTTTAGGAATTTTTCTTTAGACTTCTTGTTGTTCAGTCAACTCTATCATAGAAGCTGGACTAATTCACTGAGTCTTGACTGCATGGGCTGGCAAAGTATGTAGCAGATGTAATTTGCTCAAGGATGCATATTCAGAAGAAGATGGAAATAATGTTTGCAAAGGATATAAAGAACATGCAAGACAATTTTGTGTGGCTTCATCCAATCCACAATCGTTCTGGATGATTTGGGATAAAACTTCATCATCATTCAAAATAAAGCTTCTACCAATCATCATAAGTTTTTGAATAGAATTTCATTCCTCAACTTCATCACCTAAATCAGGTGAAACTGGGGATTCATCTTCTTCATGAGGTTTTGCTTGTGGATAAAGGATTAACTTTTTAGTTGAATCACCATTTGAGATGGTCATATCTCCAAACCTCCATCCTATATAAGCATTTATGGTAGCCAACCATGGTCTTCCTAATATAACAAGGTATCCCCTCAAAGTAGCTTTAGGTTATAAAATCATAAAAGCTGCTGGATATTCCCAAGAATCTAAAGTAACAACAAGATCTTCTACAAATCCATCTGGTGTGACTGTTGATCTATCAACAAGCTACAACACTGTGGGTGTAGGCCTTAGATTGTTGATACTTAGACTTTGCATGAGATCCTTGGTCATGACATTTATAGCAGCCCCTAAATCTATAAGAACATTTTTTAACCAAAACTCCATTGATTGTTATTTCTACCACAAGATTGCCAGGGTCAAAATATTTATGGATTACTACCTTTCCCAATATGATAAATGCTAATTGGCCAATTACATGAACACTCAGTGGATCCTTCCTTTTGTTGCCTGGCTTCTTCAGGTATATTTCCCTTATGGCTTTTCTATAAATGGGTACATCCTTGATTGCTTGCAATAAGGGTATCTTAACAAAAACATGTTTAAGCTGATCTAGAAAACCAAAGGCTGGAATTGTCTCAATTTCTTTGATTGCTAACCTTTGAGGAAATGGAGGTACTTGATCAATAATTTATGTTGGCTTAGGCTGTTTTATTAGAATAGGCTTGTTGGTTTGGGATTGAACATTTCCTAATTGTTCTTCTTCTGAAGAAGAAAGTTCATTGATAATAGGTGAATTAGGAACCCCCAAGGTCTTTCCTGAACGTAATTGCATGTTACTAATATTCACAACATAAGAAGGATATTGGATAGGATCAATAGAAAATGTTTGTTGCTGTGTTTTACTATTAGGATTCAGTGCAAGTTGTGCTAGTAACTAAGTGGGTCTAGGTGCACTTGCATTAGGACTAGATTATGGCAATATTGCTTGTTGAGTATGAGGAGCAAGTGGTTGCAGGTAACCAAGAGGTTGACTTGGCCATTGTTTTCCTCCCCTCCATTGAGGTGACAACTTCCAATTACCTTGAGGTGGCTACTAGTTACCTTGAGGAGGCTGTGGATTCATATTTTGGTAATTAGGCCATGAAGGTTGTTGGTTTATCCAAGAATTTTGCCCATAATTTGCCCAATTGGCAGGATTTTGAGATTTCCAGGTATTATTGTTGGCATAGGGGCTTGCATAAGAAGAATTAAAAGAAAGAGTATCTTGAGGCATACCTTGTCTTGGTGCCCATGTGATGTAGAGTGGGTTGACTCTTCACCTATTTGTACTACCTTGTCTAGGTATCTCCTCCAAGCTACACAAGAATCATCCAATGATTCTACACCTTACACCCTCAAAGGGTCTACAAGACTTACCCTCTCTAACCTTCCCAAGGTCCTTAGGCTAGGGTAAGCACTTTTTCTTTTGTGAGTTCCATTTTCTTGGTTAGGAGTCCTTGTTTTCCCACTCCCTTTCACACTCAACCTAAGAGTTCAAACCCTCTACCACAAGATCTTCATTCCCCACACTACACACATAAGGATGGATAGTTTTAGAGGGATTACCAACCATAATATTTGATCAAGAGCTTTGACATTTACCAGTTTCAAGTTTTACAAACAAATTGCACTTTTAGGCTTAATAGGAAACCTAATTCTAGTATCCCTGTCAGCAGGGTAATCTGCATTTATCTTCTAAACTTGATTAACAACCCTATGAACTCTTTTCCATTCCAGACACCCTTTTGGGGTTTACATACAATATCTCAAAACTAGAGGTGGGTTTTGTCATTAACATATCTAACCCTTATCGAGCTAATTAGGCCTAATTGCCCCTTCCTAGGCCTAAAAAGTAGGGATTGGTCAAAACTCCTTCACCTATCCATTTTCCTGAGTGAATTGATGATATTTATGGGTCTGTGATTCCATATGGAATTCCATTCCAATAACACTTCACCTCCACCCACCGGATTCACCCAATTAGGGCATGTTATCCATGATTCCTAATGCTTGCCAACTCAACATGCCAAGCCTAGGTTATGGTGGAAAATCTTTAGATTCTCCTGTCTCAAAACCAAAAAGAAAACAAAGTATAGAATGAAACCTAACATTCCACAAGGTTTCATAGTGGTTATCCACCATGGAACATTAGGTTGGAGCCATTTTGCTCTTGAAACCTTGGTTTTTAGGACCTTTGAACCCGCTTGCAACAAAATGAAGATTATTCACAAACTACAACACTTCAAGACTCCAAATCAAAAAAAAAATGAAGGTAAGACACTATTCTAACAATCCATGATCCTTTTTTGGGATTCTCAATCCGTACAGGCCATACAAACTTGCAAAGAACATGCAATAACCCAATAGAACACACCAAATGGGAAACCAAAAATGTTTATCTACTTCAGATCTTCAACAACCAATTATCATAGATATTTCCAAGCCTTATACAGACCTTGGAGTAGTTACATATTCTCACAACTGATAAAATAGGACATATAGCTTCTAACTATCTTGACAAATATTCTACTGAAAAGAGAGATTACTGAGATGACAGACAAAAAGATAATCATTACAGAGGACACCGAGACTTTAGAAGAAGAGATAGAAAGACATGCTTAATAGCCGATGAGGAATCCAATGATGATAAATCAGATGACACTGATATAGAGGAAGTAGTTTATGTGGCTATCAAAGATGGATCAGATGAAGAAAAGTATGAAGAAAAAGCCCTAATATCTCACATAAACACTAATGATTCTTGGATCATAGATAGTGGATGCTCACATCATATGACAGGAGATAAACACAAGTTTGTTATGTTAGAAGATTATGATGGAGGCTATGTTAGATTTGGTAATGATGCACCATGTCCTGTAAGAGGTAAAGGATCCATAACACTTCTTGACAATGCTAAATGTAATGATGTTTATTGGGTTGAAGGTTTGAAATACAATTTGTTGAGTGTAGCACAGCTAAACAACACAGGTTACCAAATAGAATTTTAGAAAGGAATTGTCAAAGTTGATGACAAGAATGGAAAGTTAGCTGCTACAGGGACACAAACAAAAGGTAATACATTTCATCTTGACTCAACTCAGAATAAATGTCTTTATGCAAAGATAGATGATACCTGGTTATGGCATAAAAGGTTTTGTCATGTAAATTTTGATAATCTGATCAAAATAAGTAAGAAGCACCAAGTAAGAGGTCTACCGAGTCTTGAAAAACCTGAGAATGTTATGTGCCAAGGATGCCAAATGGGTAAGATGACAAGATCAAGCTTTACAAGTAAGTCTTACACTTCTAAGGGAATTTTAGATCTTGTGCACACTGATCTTTGTGGTCCTATGAAAGTTCAAAGTTATTATGGTGATAAATATTTCATATTATTTGTGGATGACTATTCAAGGATGATGTCAGTAATGTTTTTAAAAGAAAAATCAGAAGCTTTTCAAATGTTTAAATGGTACAAGGCAAGAGTTGAAAATGAAACAGGAAGACAATTGAAATGTCTTAGATCAGATAGAGGAGGAGAGTTCACATCTAATAAATTCAACTTATTCTGCAATGATCATGGTATTAAAAGACAAGTCTCTGCACCGAGAACTCCACAGCAGAATGGAATAGCTGAGAGAAGAAACAGATCTATTGTGGATTGTGCTAGAACACCGATGATTGAAAAGAAAGTGCCACAAACATTTTGGAGAGAAGCAATAAGCACAACAATTTACACCCTGAACCGAGTACAATTGAAGAAAGGTACTTTGAAGACACCATATGAAATCTGGTATGACAAGAAACCTAATTAAGTTATTTTAAAATCTTTGGAAGTAGATGCTATGTTCACAAAGATGATAGAAATGGCAAGTTTGATCAGAAATTTGAAGAAGGAACATTTCTGGGTTATTCTTCTAGAATCAAAGCATTTAAATGTCTGATCAAATCATCTAACAAAATAGTAGAAAGTGCAAATGTGAAAATTGATGAATTTGCAGAAAGAAATGATGAAGGAAATTCCAAGGAACCAGAAGACTATGATGTATTTGTCTATGTTCAACCGACAAGTCTTACCGAGAAAAACTGTTGAAAAAATGAAGAGAATATCCAGTTACCAAGTGATGACGAAGATCATATAGAGCCTACCGAGCTTATATTAGCCAAGTATGTCAGAAGACATCATGCACCAAGTCAGATTATAGGAGATAAGGATGATCCAATGATGACAAGGAACAAACTGAGACATAACACATGTTTGATATGGGAATTTGAACCAAGAATAGTGAAAGAGGCATTTAACAGTGAACATTGGATAAATTCTATGACAGAAGAGATTGATCAAATCAAGAAGAATGACACATGGACACTAATCCCAAGACCGAAGGACAAAAATGTAATCGGTACAAAGTGGATTTTTAGAAACAAGCTAAATGAAAAAGGAGAGGTCATTCGAAACAAAGCAAGACTAGTTTGCAAAGGTTATGCTCAAGAAGAAGGAATTGATTATGGTGAAACTTTTGCACTTGTTGCTAGACTTGAAGGAGTAAGAACATTGTTGGCATATGCTACTTTCAAAAACTTCAAGGTATATCAAATAGATGTCAAATCTGCATTTCTAAATGGAATATTAGAGGAAGAAGTTTTTATTGAACAACCTGAAGGATTTTTTGAAGACAAGAATAAAGATCAGGTATGTAAATTGAACAAAGCTTTATATGGTTTGAAACAAGCACCTAGAGCATGGTATGAAAGATTGCACTCTTATTTGATTAAGATTGGTTTTATAAGGACAAGTGAGAACAACAATATGTACATGAAGAATGATGAAAATGGAATACTGATCTCAACCATATTTGTTGATGATATTATATTTTGTGGAAATGACTCTTTATGCAAGAACTTTGGAAATGAAATGAGCAAAGAATTTGAGATTTCATTAATCGGTGAGATAAAGTATTTTATAGGTTTACAGATACTGCAAATGAAAAATGAGATTTTCATTACTCAATCCAAGTACATAAAGGAAATCTTGAAGAAATTTGGAATGGAGGATTCAAAACCAGTAAGTACTCCTATGACTACCAACTATAAATTATCAAAGAATGATGATTCTGCATCTGTTGATGAGACACTTTACCGATCCATGATTGGAAAACTACAATATGTTGTTCACAACAGACCAGACATAGCAAATGCAGTAGGTATAGTTGCAAGATTCTCTTCAGATCCTAAGGAAACACACATGACAGCAATCAAAAGAATTTTTAGATACTTGAAAGACATTGAAGATTATGGCTTAGTATATCAGAAAGGAAATGATTTTGATTTAAAAATTTTTCTTCTGGTCCTCAATCTCCTTAGTCGGCCTCATCATAATGGACTGCATCTCATTTTTCAAAGCAACATTCTCTCTTTCAAGCTTGCTAACTTCATCAACTTTATCTTGGTATTCCATGATCTGATCTTCTTTCTCCTTCAACTTGTCCATCAATTCCTTCCTCTTCTCTCTATAGATGTTCACTTGATCCTTCAAGTCATTAATGAAATCATCAGCAACATTCAGGTTCTTCTTCAAGGTACATATTTCATTCCTAGCTGCATCAAGATCCTCAAGTTCCACACTGATTTGTCTCTGAAAATCGGAATCTATTGAATCAAATCTCTTGAACCTTACTCAAGCGGTTAAGATTCCTCAAAGAAAATAGGCTCTGATACCAATTGTTGGAATCGAGGATCACTGAGAGAGAGGTGGGGGGTGAATCAATGATCTACCAGTTATTAGACTTTAAAACTTAACTTTAAACAACCGGAAAGCAATACTTGAAACTGAAGTGCAAAAACATAAAATAAACAACCACAAGATCATAACACCGGTATTTTTACATGGAAACCCAAATCGGAAAAACCACGGTGGGATTTGAACCCACAATATTATTCCACTATGGCCAGTAGAAAAACAACATTACAAAATGGGAATGCACAGGCATTTAGGCACACTGCCTAGAGCTCACTGCTCAATTGCAATGACCCGGAAGGATACAACCCTCAAGGAAGTCTCATTGACTTACAAGATAATTACAGTGATGAATTACAATGTATGAACTATGAAATAGAATCTACTATGCCTGGATGAGTTCCAGTTAAGTGCTAATTACACTGACTGGAGCACCTTCTTTGTTATGCTATGTTCTCTATCTCAGTCAGCTACTAGATCAAGAATGCGCACGTGAAGCTGCGCCAAAATGGATTCTTGATCATCTCTCCCTCACATACATTTGCACCATCTTCTAAAAAGATCACCCACATCAAACTTACATACCAACAACCACAAAATAGATCATTTACCATGTTGGCTTGAAGGTGTAACATGTAGTCACATGTCGGATTGACCAGATACAAAAAGGTAAGTGTGGATCACAAAAACAATAATAGAATGATATGTCTAAGTCGGATCTGTTGGTAAATGGATTTGTTTCTTTAAGAAACTTTCTTGAAAAACTCTGTTTTGCCCTGTAATTAGCAACAAAGCGTTCACAACAGTTGAAGAATCACAAAGAAATGGTAATTCTTCTCTGCGTTTGAGAGGGGCAACTCCCTCGTATAATGGGGGTATTTGGATTTTTCAAAAAATTAAAGAACGAACAATAAAGAAAGATTGAATGCCATATAAGGTATGAATCTAGATTAAAATAAATTCCATATAATCAAGTTTGAGATACCACAACTTGAAACAAACTTCTTCACATTCAATGTTAAAGGGAAAGCATTAGGTAATCATCAATTAAACATAAGAACATTGATAATAACCCATGAGAATAAGTTGAACACACATCCAAATTGATCTCTATTGCTTAATTGCTTGAATAACACTATCCAAGTCTCTTAGACAAAGCTTGTGAAAAAGTGGAATTCCCCACATTGAATAATAATGAGGTATATATAGGTGAAGTGGTAACCACCTGAGGTAACTACCCTAACCACCTTTATAACTACTTTATAACTTCCTCAACTTTGGGAAAAATAACTACTTAGAATAACTGCCCAAAATGAGAACTTAGGATAACTACCTCATATGAAAAGAGCCAAGATTATCTTTTATTACAATACAGAAATAGAGATGAGAGAAAGGAAACTCGATCATGAGAGTTATTTACAAAGAAAGACAAAAACATGATGCGAGTGACACAACAAAAATGAAGACTATACAAAATGCAACTCTGCACTTATTCTAAGCTAACTCCTTGCGCTACCAATGAGGCTGTCGCTTCTGTAGGCACATTATGTTGTCCAGGTCCTTTGTCTCTGAAGATTCTGAAAAGTTAGATGGCTGAAGTGACAGATTTTCCTTTGGGAATTAGGATGTTGGCTATCCTCATTTTCCATGTCTTCAAGTTTCTATGATTGCCACTTAGTTCTTTCACCATGCTGAGTATCTGAGACATAGAGATTCTCAAGGAAGAGTAAATATCAATCAATTTTTCCATGGTATTTTCATTGAAGTTTGTCCTATTAAAAAGCTGCTGATCTACCATGTTCTGGAAGCTATTCTGTAACACCTGCAAATCTTCCATCAATGTCACATCTGGGAAAAGAGCAGTGAGTTGTCCTTGGAGTTTGGTACACACTTGATCACATGAAAGCATGAGCTTTTCTAACTCTGATGAAACCTGATCTATGATTACTAGTTTCCAGTTAATGCTTTCTATCCATATTTCTAGATAATCTTTTTCATTATTAGGCAAGATTTTCTCAGTTGCAAGGGTGTCCATTCCAATTTCTATCATTTGTTTGAAATCATTCACAATTTCCTTCCAAGTTGTTTCCTCTTTCTTGACATTCTTCAAGTCTTTCTCAATAGTATTTTTCTTTATTAAGGCCTCATCATGGATAGATTTTGCTTGGACTAGGAAATCACATGCAAGAGTTTTGACCTTTTCTACCCAACCTTCAATTACCTTTCCATAGGCTTGGTACTTTTGAAGATTATCCATAACATTCCTTTCAATTACTCCTTCTGGTGTCAATATAATTGGCTGGCGATCTACACTTAGTGGCATAATGGAGGTATTAACTACGGATTTCAAGTAAGAAGACAAAGTGTGCACTTGTTGTTTCAATTGATCCTTGGATTGCTTATCCTTTTCACTTCTCTCCACCATTCTGGCTGCCATCACATTAAAGTTCTGAATATCAGACTCATGAGAAGAAGGTCCCATATCAATCTTTGTCACAACAAAGTCTGCAGAGGTGGCCTCATTTGTATCTTTCTCAGATATGGGTTGAGCAATCTCTAAGCACATATTCTTTGAATTTGGATCAGTCTTTATTCTCGAGGATACTTTGAGTTTCTTCGGTTTTTTAGCTCTTCCAAAGAGATCAGATATGCTACTAAATTCAGGTACCACTAGCTTTTCTACCTTCCTCTTCTTCAATAGACTTTGTTCTAACCATGTGAAAGAAGAATTTTCTGTAGACTCTTGGATGATTTCTTGTCTTGCTACCATTGTTGTTGTCACCTCTCTGATTTCTTCAAATTGATCGCTTGGATTGCTTGGAAATGATGAATCCATGACTAAAGTATTTTGTTGTGCTTCTTGTCATAGGGATTCAATAGGAACTGAGGGAGATATGGAATGCATTCCATCATCAAATCTTGTGTCATCCAGAATTTCCACTTGAACTTGATCCTTTACTTGACTTGCAATAGAATTTTCTTCTATGTCTTTTGCTCTGGATTTCTTCCTCTTTTGTCGGGGTTCATCACCACATGTGTTCTGAAGATTGTTCCTCCTTGGAGGGTCTTCATCTCCATCACTTCCTTGAGTATTCTGGTAAGAAGGAGTATCCCTAGCTGGAGTATGGGAAGAATGCAGTGACGTAGAGCTCTCAAGCTGACTTCCTTTCCTTCTTGGAGTTTCCTTTGTTGGTCTGGTAGCAGTCATTTGAGTAATCTTCTTCTTAATCCAGGCTTCAAAATTCTTGATTACAAAACTTGTTCTTTCTCTGACATCTCTCATTTTCGGATCTGCCCAATTCAAACTGGGAAGTGGCTCGGACTAGACTTGCTCAAAATAGATAGGATCAATCAAATCAGATCCATAATCTTCAATGCCTTCTATGGTCCAATCCATCTTGAAATCTTTCATTTGCTTCAAAGTTAACCTTGTCCAATCTCTTTTTCTAACCTCGAACTCATCTTCGCAATCCTCCCAAAAGTCTTCGAGATTAGGAAAATGAAAATAGCCAGGACCTAACTTTAAGTTGCTCTTGACATAATCCTTGCTATCAAAATGGAACCTCATCTGGTATGGATACAAATTGATCTTAGATAAAGCTTTTTCTGCTTCATCTGCTCTTGAACTTGACTCACATCTATAGTTCCTGAGACAAATAGGAAAGGCTACCCCTTTATTCTTTCTATCTCTACATTTCTTTTGAACTGAAACCAATTGCCGACAAAGCTCAACTAAAATGAGCTTATCATCAACATATCTGGGTAACTTGTGTGGATAACCTTCAAATCCTCCTATTCGAAGATAGGTAAATATCGGGAACTGGATGAAGAAACTTCCATATTTCTTTATCAATTTAGCGGCTTCCTTTGATATTCTGGTGGCAATGTCTCCTTGTAATAACCTTACTGCCCACGTTGTGAAAGCATCATTCACCCGCCTGAAATACACAAAGCTTTCCTCGAGTTTCAATTGCTTGTAATAATGGTAAACTTGAGTTTCTTGATTCAGGACACCATTAGTACTTAATTCTGGCCATGACCTCAAATTAGCAATAGCATATATCAAGTAAGAGGTCATATGGAAGTGATGACTTGTTTTGAAGTGCACTAACTAGTCATGTATGCAGTTGCCGATGAAATGGCCCCAATCAATGAATTGCTTACCGGCAAAGATGACTGTTATGAAGAGGTGCATCCACATTTCAAACTCAGTGGAATCAGGACTTCCTGTCACTCTATGGAGTAAGATAATCAAGTAACAAATTTCTTTGATGAAAAGAGAACGATGGAGTGTTTTTGGAGGCTGAGACTGTCCTCCTCATGGTGCAACCATCCATTCTTTAGCCAGATTGTTGAGGCATTTGCTTCTATTATCACTGAAGTATTTGTAAGCTTTTTGCTTATCGATGTGAGTGAACTTTTCCTTATATGGCAAATGAAGAATAATAGCTATTGAAATTCCATCAAGTTTGGCCATTAAGGATCCATCTGCAGCTCTTATCTCTCTTGCATCTGAATTATATCTTTTTGAGCATTCCATCATCAAATCTGTACATTGAATTGCTATGGGAAAACATGCTGCTTCAATCAAGCCACTTCCTGCCACTCTACAGGACAACTTCGATCTGTTGCCTTCCATGAAGAACTTTTTGATTTCCTGCAAATTAATATGCCCAATCTTGGTATCATGAACCTCCGGAAACATGGTGTTGATCATTGGGGCATACTCATACTCCTGAGCCTTGTACTTCATGATGGTATTTTTTCAGATCCTTTATATTGAATTCCTCTATGTCAATGTTACTGAAACTTTGAGGCTTCGGTGATGTGTTCAATAAATTATCCCAACCCCATATATTGTCTGGTTTGTATACAGGTAGGCTGACACGACTATAATCAAAACTTTAATCTTTATGCTTTCATAAATGTCTATAGCCACTTCCAACACTTGAATTTTGCACCGATGGAGAGAATATTGGCCTTTCATGCTCAGAACCTAACTCAATAATGATCGTATTTCTTTGAAATATTTGAACAAATCCCTCAATGCACTGCTATAAAGCCTTCATATCTACATGCAGGAGTGAGGACGCTAAGGAAGGTGGCGTATTACTATTCACAACTATTCGTGAGATAGTATCCTTTCTAAGAAACTCTGGAACATCTGATGAATCCATTCATTGCTGCGTAGTTCTTGTGCATCATCGATACATTCTGCAGAATACACGTCTACACGTAATATTTCATCTTTAATATTTGCAAGTGCAAGTGGAGTTGGGTAGCACGATATGCATCTTTATCGGCATGCAAAGCAAATGGTGGAAGTAGTTAGAAACCAAACTCCACCTTCCTTCATGGCCACGTGGTAAGTTCCTTCCACCAACTGGGGTTTCAGGCGAGCTTTATGGAGGTGCGATTTTCCAATTAGAAAGGTATCGACATGTTGATCAACTTTGCCAAGTTGCCGATAACAACCAAAACATGACTTAAATCTGTAAGTTGGTTGCTGATTTTATATTCAGCTTGTTTATCCTTTTGGTCAACTTACCAATATCTTTAATGCATAAGTGAGTTTGATGCAGTTACCGATTTGAATGGAGAGAGAACTTCGGGTTTGAATGCAAATTGAATACTCAGCATACGTATTGGCCAAGGCATTGCAACTACAAAGATTGATAAAAATCTACTAAATATTGTCCCCAAATGCTTTTGATGTTTTTCGAAGTCTTCCATTTTGACATCAGTGGAAAGAATATTGGAAAAGAATTTGGTTTTACACCCACCAATTGTATCAACTTGAAAATTTCTAAAGACTTCTTAATTTTAACAAATCGATTTGTGCATATTCTACAATCTTTGCTTGTCATGAGACCACATTTCTTTGAGTTATGTCGCCAAACTGTCCAAGAACCATGTCTACATTGTCAAATGATTTCGATGCTTTGTCTATGATTCCTCATTTTGCATACACATCGACTAGAGCAATTCCAACAATAATATATGTGCGCTGCATTTGCTTGATCATTTTTGAAGCATGCACAACGAATCCATTTTGTGTATTTCCCTGCAATCTTTTCTTTTAGGAGATTATCTTTCTTTTTGGTAAGTTGGAAAATAGTTTATGCACCTTAACTGTGCTTCTTCATTATACATGTAATCACGATGTGCTGTGAGGAGACATTTGATGAAGTTCTCTGCCAAACCATTCCTGTGGCTTGTCTTTGACTCCATTTTTTTTGGGTGCATGTATCAACCTGCATACTTCGTAACTATAATTTCTGATGATTTGATGGATTCCTATAACCTGCAAAATGAATATTGGGCTCTCCTTTACTCTTCATCGATGCCATACATGTCTCCATACATATTAATTTATCTTTTCCATTCATTGCAACTGGAGTTGTAAAAACACATAAGCTGATGGCATGCATGGTCTATCGACATTCTTAAAAAGAAAACATATTACTTTGAATGATCTTTAAGAGGTAGTTATAAAAACTAACTTTGTGTCACAATACTCCTATCATGGAGCACATGCCGAGTAGCCTTTTCCAACTACGAGCTATCTTCACAACTTATGTGTGTCGGCTTGTTTATTCATTTCACCAACATGCTGATACATTTAACTAAGCGATGAGATGATTATATTTGCCAACTAGCATCTTTCATATCAAACCACCAAGAAAGTTACCAGTTAAAGTGGATAATGGGATAAATCGAGATTGCATAGCATTCTTTATTTCATTGGTGGGTTCTTGAAAAATGATTAATGGCCGATAGATAGAACTCATCGAACCACTTACCTTATTCTTTGCAGCTTCCATCATTGGTTTGCATAAACATCTTCGGCAACTTAGAAGTTATTATCAAAATATCAAATTGTTTTGAAATGGTACCGATGACTTTTAAAAGTAGCACAAGCTACCATTAAGTTTTCTTCAAATGTTTTTCGGTGCCTTTGGAAACTAGACAAAATTTGCTGATGGATAAATGAAACTTTGGAAACATGCCACATGCAAGTATATTGGCCTCTTTTGAAAGTAAACCAGCTCGCTGATGATGAATTTCTCACTCGAAAGTGTTTTAACAAACCTACAACTTTGCAAACTTAGGTGAACTGTCGATGATGGTGCAAATAGAATGAAATTGCCAACCTACTGCAAATACATATCGGCCCCTTCATCCTTCACTCTAACTCATCAGTGTATCCTTCTATTGTCGAAGTTTTCCACATAGGCAGTTTCATGTATGCTTGTTAGTTGATTGAATTGGCTTATTTTATTCTTTATTCAGCTCAGCAGTAGGCCGATTGGAGTTAACCTTCTCTTGCTATTGGCATTTGATGAACTTTCCACAACTTGTGTTAGAAACTCAAGTCAATTTGGCAATAAAGACCAATCCAACATATCTTTGTCCACACTTGGAATTGATTCCACAAGTACTTGAAATGGAACGTTGTCTTGAACAAGATGAATACTCATTACCTTGATGTCTAACAAAATAAAAGTTTTTGTTTTTGGAAACTCTTTATATCAACATGATTCCATTCTTGGATGATAGGAAAAAAAAAAAACCTTTTTGGATGATAGGAAACTTTCTAGGCCAACAATTATCACATGCAAGATTTCAAAGGCCAAAATTTCAAAATTTTCTAATTTTAAAATTGGGGCTGACAGGATCAATCATCTAAACACGCTTCAATGCACCGCAATCACCAGAAAGATTCCGGACCCAAAAATGCTCCATTCATCCTGAAATACCGGTTAACACCCAGTTCTAGATAAGGAGAATTACAACCGCAAGATCAGATCTCTATGAAGAGTTGCCATCAATGACAACCCTACACCAATAATCAGCCACTGAAAACCATTAGAGACCATCGGATGAGTGTCATTTTCCAATAGGAGCTTCCCAAAAGGCCACAGACCAGACCTAAAGATGAAAGTGTGTGGGGATTTCCCAAACCTTGCGAAGCCTATGGAGCATTTCACATGATGTATATAAGGCTAGACAACACCTTTATGAGTCCAAACCCATCTACATCTAGTTTGGATCCTCTTCAAGTATCCAAAGTTGATGTGCATGTTACTATTGGACTTGGACCCAAATAAAGCTAACTTGGATCACTCTAGTGTTTGAAACATATATATAGATATCTAGAGTAGTTAGGGAGCAATAGCTATGGGAAACTAGATCTAAAAGACCTCTTCTTTAGTGCTGTCTTTGTAATAAGCCCATGGCAAGCTATGCACTAGCATATGGGGCTAATGGGTTAAATATGATGATCATGTAAGGGCCTGTTTGCATGTAAGTTTTCTACGTTAATCAATAAAACCCATACTTTTGTTCGTATTCAATTGCCCATTATATTTGGTGTATAATTTGGCTGCAAGGCTAGATCGTCCATTCTAGACTCTCCAACCTTGACTACATCATTAATGGAGAAATAGAAACAATGAAAAGGTACTTTTTACCCCCATTTGTGGGACCTTTGGAGGCTTGGTAATTTGATACAATCCTCTCAAATTGTCTCTAGAATTTATTCAAGAGAATACAAAGTGCCAATTAGGCAAAGTCAAATTCTTATCCCAATACTTCACTTTCTTCCTAATCAACATCGATGGATGAATTGCGATTTAATAGAAAAGAGAAATATATAATTATCAACTTGATACAATTTTGCAATAGCTACAAAGTAAAATATACATCATTAGAGGCGACTTTAATGAAATTATAAGAAATGAAGAGAAGATGGGTGTAACTCCCAAAAGTGCACAATCCCTTGAGAACTTTTAGAGCTTTGTTAGTGTAAATTTCCTAGTTGACATTGCTCTGATAAATGTAACTTTTGCATGGACAAATAGGTGGAAGGGAAGCTTCTTTGTGGTAGAAGGATTGGGTATATTTCTATTGAGTGGTGACTATTATGACCCCCCTCATTGCCAAGACTGAAATCCTATCCTTAAGTGAATCCAATCACTTTTTAGTGCAATTATCCTTTATGCATATACTTAGGCTGGTTAGATTTCCATTCAAGTTTGAAAAGATGTAGTTGTGAGACCTTGAAATAGAATCTAAAACTATAGATTGTTAGAATCATTCTCTAAATATAAAATGATTAAAATATTTCAAAGTATTCAAGAAAATTTATTTTGTAAAAGGGAACTTAAAGGAATGGAATAAAGTCCATTTTAAGAATATTTTTGAAGAAAAAGAGAGAATTGAAGAAGATATCCTAATTTGAATGGAATAGTTATTAGAGATGGCATGTATTACTTGACATTTATATTAAAGAAAATAAATTCATAGAAAAGTATGTGGTGGTGCTTCTTAGAGAGGAAATATTTTGGAGACAAAGGATGGAGACATAAATACAAGATACTTCCACAATGCCACAAAATTAAATAGGAGCATTAAATAGAATATCAAGAATCAAGAATAGAGAAGATTCCATAGTACAGTCTTATGAGGAGACTGACAAAGTTGCTGAAGATTAAATTTTAAGGACCTACTAAAATCTCCTCCAACAAATATCTTTGGGTTTATGATCTTGAAGTCCTAAGATTGATCTTGAGCCTCATCATAACAAAGAAAAAAACTTCTAAACATCCCTCTTATTGAGGAGGAGGTGATAAGTACATATATTTTAGTTGGATGGTGATAAAGCACTAGGTCTAGATGGTTTAATTGCTTTCTTTTTCCACAAATTTTGACATATTGTTGGTTTAGATATTTTAATTCAATTGAGGATGCAAGGGAGAAATAAATAATGTTAAAATATTGTATTAATACTCTCATTTCTCTCATTCCCAAGAAGAATCAAGTTTAAAAAATGGAAGCCTTCAAGACCATCTCCCTTTGCAACATTATATACAAGATAACATTCAATGCAATGACGAATAGATTGAAAATTTTATCCCCAAACATAATTTTAGAGTAACAAAGTGGGTTAATCAATGAGATCTATAATAGAGGGTATCATTATTTCTTAGGAGTAATTCACATTATAAGGAAATCAAAGACTAACACAATTACTATAAAAGTGGGCATTAGGAAAGCTTATGATTAGGTGAACAAGGACTTTCTAATCAAAGTTCTATGAATATGGCTTCTATGAAGAATGGTGTAACTATCCATGATCCAAAGTTATATTAGAATTCCAAGATTTTTGGTGCTAATCGATGAAAGCCCACATAACTTCTTCCCCTCTTCTAAAGGCCTTAGATAAGGAGATCCCCTGTCTCCTATTAAAATAATGTCAGAAGCACTTGGTCGCATTATTCATGATGCAAGACTTAACGTATATTGGAAGGGTTTAAAAGTTGCTCCCAATATAGAACCTTTATTTTTTTTGTATTTGTTACTTTTGTTTCAACAAGGTGTTTTCTTTTGTGGCTCCAATGGGTGGTTTAGTATCTAATTGAATTGGAAAAAAATAGTATAGCTTCAACTATAAAGTTCTACTTTTTATTTTAATGATATTTTTTATTCATTTGCTTTTCTTTTCATTTTTGAGATTCACTCCTCCAATGTTTGAGTTTTTCTTATTTCCTTGACATGATGTTGATTTTATATGAAACAAAAATATTTTACATTAAAGTAATGGAATAATGATTGAAAATTTATTAAATTCAAAAATACGTGACAAAATATTTTATATCAATGAAAGAAAAATAGTTAGTTTTTCAAACAATGGTTCACATAACTCAAAATTTGAAAATAATGATTTATAATATCAAATTCAATTGAAAATATGCAATTATAATATTTTACATTAACAGAAGAAGAAAAATGAGTTAGTTTAGTCAAACACTTATTATGATTTATCAAATGCATGAAATTTGTGATTTAATGTTATAAAATATGTAGAATACTTTAAAAAATAGGGCACGTGGGTCCAAAATCATGGTTTTAGAATTTTTTTGGTTAGAATTGCCATTTTTTGAAATTAAATGCATGTGCATAGATGTTTCTTTAAAAAATTGAATTTAAAAAAATTCCAATGGTTGGACTTGTATTTCACATTTCAAAATATATGTTTTATAAAAACATACAAAAATAAGTAAATATCTATGTGCATTGTGCTCCCTATTAGGTTTATGTATTTGTTATGTTATTATTAAAAAATCATGATATCAAGATCCCTCTCAACTTTGTAAACATATATTTTTTATTTTTTTTAATTTAAAATACTAAACTATCCATCTTCATTTTTTTTCTAGTGTCTTCGATTTTTGTTAGAGTCATATCTAGAATGTTTTTTGTGTAATTTTTATGTTCTCATCCAAATTGAAGTTTTTACCTTCTACTCTTTGGGCATTATGTTACATATTAAAAAAAAGAATTATTATTATTATTTTTACATTAAGGGAGGGCATGGTAATTTTTTTTGTTTTTCAAGATGTGTCCATTTTGAAAAATAGTTAAATATTATATATTTATTAGAAATTGGTAGGAAAATGAAGCATCGTATATGTGATTGATGATTAATTTTCCTTCCAATGGACTTGTGCAATACATTAAAAAAAGTCAACATTTTGGGAGGAGCACACTAGATTTGAAACTTTGTTTGATTCCCATATTTGATATTCTTAATCTCCATATTTGGCACTCTTAATCTCCACCTAATAAAAAAAGTAGTTTAGAAAATAGACATTATTCTTTTGCTTGTCATATCTTTAAATTTTGAGCATGACAATCTTGAATTTTTCCTCAAAGATATATTTTTACTAGTTCCAAAAAAAAGTGTCCACTTTTGGACTCCTTTTAGTCTTTCATTTTCATACACACATCTAATTATCTTAATTCAATTTTTGTGTAGCTTATTCACATTGAATATTATTAAAGACTAAATTGTGAGTTATTTTTTGAAAAAAGTGGATCCTCTAGGTAGCCAATAGTACCAAGACAAATTATTCCAAATTTGAAATTCTTGCATAGTATAATTGACATATGTTTTGATGTTATGGTCTTCTCCCTTAAAATTTAGTAGCTTGGGGAACAACCCAAGTAAGATGAGACACCTAATCATGTGATTAAAGGGTTCGATTAGATAATATAGGTAATTTTATGTAATATGATCACTGATAGAAGAGGTCCCATATTGAAAGATATGAGGAGATGCTAGATAGTGTTGCAATTATTGGTTATGAAGGTGTTGTGGATGCATATTGGAATCCTACAAAAGTACCATAAGGAGGGATGCTAGATTGTTAAGGAGTACTATAAAGATGATCCAATTAAGTGGTAGGTATCATTTTATTATAAATATGATGGGTTACTATGGTATCATTAGAGTGGGTAACGTGGTGGGTAAGTATCATTGTAGTTTCTCTTCAACTAGAGTGTAATTTATTTAATAAACAAACTAATTAATTGATTGGGATTATTAGACATATTTAGAAATAAGTTTATCATACTATAGCATTATAAATTGCACCCCATGTAATTCTACATCACATAAGCACCTTTTCTTTAAGTCAATTGGAATACTTCTTCGTCTCTTTGTATGTTTGTCCACATAGATTGCCTCATTAGCTTAGAATCTGGCCTTTTCCTGACCATGATGACCATTTAAATTATGGATTCTAGTGTGTCACAGAGATGTCCGTGCACCATGCAAGCATCTCACAAATATGTTAGCATGCAGGTGGTTGTTTGAGCGTTACACTTGCTCCTAGAAGAGCTCATAACACCTCTGTTTGTGGCCACTAACATCTGGATTCTTCCTTGGGCTCTATATCTTATTCATTTGAGCCTATTTTGAGTCTTCTTGATCATTTTGGGAATTCTTTAGTCTTGGAATTTTTTACTTTATCTTTCATAGTTTTTATAGCATTCAACATCCACCATTATCATAGTTTTAGAGGGTTCTTGGTTCTCAACTTCACTCCTTCGGGTGATAGCTCCTTGGGTGTTGAAGGGGAGTTCTCTCTCTCTTTGTTCATTTATACATCCATTGTTTTCTAATCAAGCATATTTGTTATTTTGATTACCTAATTGTATCTTTATCATTTTTCCTTTATTTGTGCCTATTATCTTGGTTGTCTTTAGAGGTGGAAACACCGAAGTGGGGATCTGATTGAGGCAAACCTCTTAACATAGCCCTAAAAATTTTCCACTTTCTTGCGTGTAGGTTCATTATCAAGAGAGGGAGATTGCTTTGATGGAGGTTATAATCGTGGACCAGTTGTGAGCTTTCTTCATCTCTCCCTTTCTCTTTTTAGCTACTATCATTTTGTATTATTTCTTTTATTCAACATAGTACCTTTAGTTCAGTAGTATTATTATATTTACACTCATTGTACAACTTATTTACTTTTTCCATATAGGACGTTAGCACAATATGCTAGTATCCCTTTTTTGCGTGTTCATGTAGAGGATAGAGGCTTAGCAGAGGTCGTTTAGAGGTCTCTATATCCTGCCTATTAAGTTTTATAGTTTGTGTTGTTCACCAAAACTGGTTAACCCAAGTTCACCTGTAATTGATCTATGAAATAGCCAATTTCAATCTATAAAGAACCTTAGGACTTGGACAACATAACAAGGATCTAAATCCTTCTACTCTTCAGGCTTTGCAAAACCTAGGTGGGTATACCTTTGATGCATTTAATCAGACCCATTACACACAAGACAAGATCAACAAAAGAAGATGGATCTCAAAAGGTTCAAAAACAAGGAGGGTACTGTAGATGGGTTAGAGCTACACTTACAACTCAACAATGTTTGAATCATGAGATGGATGGAACATTACCACATAACAGAAAACAAAAGATATTCTGATTTTAAATTTTAAAATTGGTGTTTTGACAATCCTTCAACATTACAAAAGACTAGTGCCTTATCTTGGCTAAAGAGTCATGCGTAAAACTGAAAGAAAAATCTCAGATGCAAGTTACTTTCAACATTAAATTTTCATGTATTAATGCAATCCTCTGCTCTGTCACAAAATCATACATACATATCCAATATACACATTCAAAATCATTAATTCTGAGTTTTAGGATTTAAATTCTTCCTTGAAGAATACCCAAAAGACAAACATTACATTCTCAAAAAAGATTGAAAGAAACACCTCAAATTATCCTTGATAAGATGAAACTATATAAATTCAAATGGTATTTTGGAGACAATTTTGTGGAAAATCACACATGCCTTGCATATGTGTAAACCTGCAAACTGAAACAAATCCTACAACAAAGACAACACTGAAAACTCAGAAGAAACACCCTGTCATTTGCAAAAACTAAAAAATGCCATTACTGGAACCTGCAATTTCGGATTTCTCCCTTGGAGAAAAATTCCAAAAAATGGGAACAATTACAATTGAGAATAATTGAGAATATGAAGGAGAGGGAAAAAGATCAGATTTCATCAAAATTTGCCAAGTGTCCTCTTTTCCCAACTGAATTCTATTTTCTTTCTCCTTCCTATGCAAACTTCTCTCAAAATATTAGAGATCTATTAAAACTGATTGCAAAACTGAATTCCTCATTCTGAGGGCTTTCCAATGGTATATAATACTTCTATATTTGGGTTAAAAAAACCCCTCCTGTGAAATAATCTCAAATGTAGACCCATCATTTAAATTTTTCAAATTTTCCTCACAAGTCTAAACTATATCATTTAACTCTTATTCACCAGCTAGGTCCACTGTTCGCCACCTGGTATGACACCTCACCTATCTGCCACTTCACCTGCCTTGCGGACCACCACCTAGGATGACACCTCACCTATCTACCACTTCACCTACCTTGCGGACCGCCACCTGTATCTACCAGCTCATCTTTTGCCATTTTGCGAAGGGTAATGTTCGTGCATCTTCGCTTTGTGAAACAATGCTAGTCATCGATCACCATCAAACTTTCTCAATCAACGCCAGTCATCCGATCGCCTCAAACTTGCATGCTATTTAATTCTCCTTTTTACTACAAAACCAAAGCACTTACCTTGAGAAACGTGCACACATGCATGGGATCCATTGGGTGTCGGCCAACACCTTGCGTCAAAAGCCTTCAAGGCTTTGACACTATGGTTGTGTGTGTTCATAATTTTAAATATCAAAATGTCCCCACACCCAGCCAATGTGGGATTATGACTTTGCCTGGTTTATGTATTTTCTAAAGGTTTTCTCTATCATTCCACCATACCACGCAGGAGATGATGCTCTGTTCGTGGATTCACTCCACACCTTCCAACTACATTTGCTTTATGGTTTCTATTGTCCTTTTTTAACACCACACATGAGAGGAGAATGTTGGCTCTAAACCTCCCCATCGCATTTGTCTGATGATTTCTAATGAAATTTGTCAACATGCCATGTTATGCATAGAGGGGAGCTGCTGGCATCTTAGCCTGCCAATTTGAAAATTGAATGGTCTCTCTCCAAAGTGCAGAAGAGAACTGGCTGCTTGCACCTGTCAAAGGTTTTAACTCATTTGAAAGTTTCCTTTAGCCTTTTCAACATTTTTCACGCAGGGGAGGAGAGTTTATGGCTGGCATTTAACATGCCATTTGCATATGCTAAAAGTTTATTGGCCCCTTTTATTGCCACACTGCAGATCTGGAATTTCACGCGGAGAGGGGGCGGGGGGGGGTTTAGCTTTACACCAGCCAATGCATAGCTTTAAATTTTCTCTTGCACTTTTACATGCCATACCAAATGGGAGTCTCTGGCGATACAGCTGCCAAATTGCAATTGCTTGAAAGTTTCTGAGAATGCCTTTACCCATACCACAACACGTGAGGGAGGTTTAAAGCCTGCCCATTTGCATTTACTTTGGAGTGTCTCTGCCATTTCATTTGCCACGCAGGAGGGAGGTATTTGACTGATTTACACCTACCAATGACATTTGCTTGGAAGTTTTAACGCGTCTTTCATTTTTCACGCCATTCACAGGGAGAATGCCACAAGGAGATCTAATGCTACATCAGTGACTGTCAAAGTAACTCCCCTCTCTGCAAGTTGTATAATAATACTTTGATTTGCAATCTTGCAACTTTCCTCAGCTCCTTATTTTTTAAGAGGATAAAAGACAACTATCTCATGAAGTCTATTTAATAGCTCTGGCCTCAAGTGCATTCTGATTCTTGCATTACTCTCTCCTGGGAAACTTGCAAGTACTCTACTCCAATGATGGATGTCAATATTATTCTGGAATTGCTGGAAGGGCCAAGTCGCCAGTAAAATTAATATTGCAAGGGCATGAGCCAGGTCGGGCCCCAAGGTGGGTTCGACTAAATTTTTTTTCGTTTTCATGCAACAGACCTTCAAACTACCTCAGGAACCTTAAACATACCTTTGGAGTTGATCGACATAGTTTTCTGATCATTAAATGGAGTTTCGCAACTTTCAGGTGCTTGTGCCACATTTTTGTATTTAATCCCAAAGATGTAATTTTCAAACTGGTCAAAACACCTTTCTGGACTTCACAAACTGATAGGCGTACTGTCTGATATATAAGCATTCACACTGCCAAGACGTTTCTCAAGATGAATCCTGGGTGAAGAAATATTAATGGTCAAAGATGACCATTTGGCTCTGTCAGCACTATGAACCTGATAAAACCAATGCGCAGGGACCTCAAAATGCCTTTCTTAAAAATATCAAACGATCTCCGTAGACCCCCAAATTTGGGGTATAGGTACCTTGAAATACAAAGAAGACCTTGGAATTCTCATTTCGACCAAAAGGAGAATTGGGTGCGAATGGTGAGCTCAAGAAAATAGCAACTTTAACTAATGTAGCAATGCAAATGTAGAAAACTGAATGAAGTGACTCAAGAAACCATCTTGGAAAACTGATCAAACGGATTCATAAAGACCTGAAACTTGGCATGAGGACTCACCTATATGCATAGAATTCAATGCACTTTTAATTTCAACATGACGATCAATCAGTCAAAATTTATAGGCGCTCAAAGTAGGCCACTTAATAAAATCTGCATTTGCACCTAAAATGCACTTTCAACTCACCCCTTGAAATGGGTACCTGATAAACTGATCCAAACTGAAATCTGAAAGTTGCAAAACACTTCATAGGAAAAATGAAAGGTGTAGGACACATTTCCAAAGCCTCACTCCTTGATAATCAACTGGCTCCATTTTACATGCCCCAAAATAAGCCTCTCAGGTTTATTCACTGAGTATTCATTTGAATGTGTAGAGAAAAATCTTGAAATGGGCCTCTCAAATTCACTCAAATTTATGAATCCCAACAGTTTGTATCTCTTGGCTCACTAGAGTGCCAATAAAGTGAGGTAGAGCAAAGGTTGTCTTTCTCCTTGAAGTTCATCATTAAGAGGGTAGCAAATCCCATCCTCTACATTTTGGTGAACCAGACATGAACCAGTTGCATTTTTATTCCTCATTATGTGTGTGTGCTTATAAGTTAAAAAAAAATTTAAAAAATAATATAAACAAATTTCAATAAAGTTTCTTTATCACTAAGTATTGTAGGACCCTTATAGTAACCTCATAAAGTGGTTGAAGTGTTGTAGAGCTTGTCTATGAGCTTTACGACCCAAACTGCCACAGGGGTTGTCGTAAGAAGGGGTATTAGGAAGATAATTCCTCTGAATCATTACACTCTCCCTCAAACAAGTTTGATGTTTAAAGAATCGCTTCCATATCCAAATGACTTCATGGCTTCTCATCTTGTTAGGATCAATATGATAGGGGGCTTTTCTTCATCTAGTTCACAATCTAATTCTTAGAATAACAACTCGATGAGATCTCTCGGGCCATCTTCTCCTCCTGGTATTGACCATGACTCCATATCCACTATTGAGTTTGATCAGATTCATATGTTTGAGGAGAACTTGAGATATTTTGAAGTGTTCTTAAACCGGGAAATGTTCTCCCTTGGGTTGGGAATGTCGTAAACACTTTAAGGGACATGTTAATTTTAGATGGAAGAGGCCTAGAGATGTTTAGGGCATTATCTTTGATTGTTAAGAGTCATGTACCCCTAGTAGGTACTCCTTTCGAGGGTAATCATTTTGACACCTGTGGCTCTCAAAGGGGTGTTGACATACTTGGGATGATAGTACACATGGTTGACTCAACACCTACTATTCCTAGCATCAATGCTTCTACCATTCCCTTGGGTTACGCTGGCATGTCTAGTAGCTCCACTACCCCTTCCACTATGATTCATGACACTTTTGTCAGTGCTGGTCTAGATGTTGGTACTATCTGTGGTTGAGGTGGTGGTGCACATGTTGCTCCTCCTCCTCTACCTTCAAATCCTATTTTGAATACAATATTACAAAACATGGGTCAATTACAACAACAACTCATGAACCTTGCATCTATCTGTAGCTAGTCTTCTTTGCCTACTTATTATCACAAGAGCCTACTTTATTGACCATCCTTAAAACTATCCTTCCCCACGAGGATGAAGAATTGAAGTTTGATTGATTCAAAAGAGATGGGGTTCCTACTGTGCATATCAACTCATTCATGACCATGTGTAGTGATTACCAAAGTTTGGATTTTGTCTTGCTTAAGCTTTTCTTGAGTTCCCTCAAGGGAATAGTATTAGAATGGTATAGCTCGTTACCTAATCATTCCATCCAGACATTTGATCCGCTCATGAATTTGTTTCTCAAATGGTTCCAAGAAAACATTCGTAGTAATTTCACCATCTCAGACCTTGTTCATTGTAAGCAAAGGCTAGATGAGAAGGTTACTGATTTTATTTCACGATACCAATCTATCTCTACTAGAATCCCCTTTGTCCTACTAGATAGTGACTTGTAGCGAATTTTTATATGAAATCTACAGTCATCTTTGAGGCAAAATTTGTCCCTTAATCAATATCAAAACTTTTCCAAATTGTGTGTTGTGCACTTAACAATTACCAACATACGATGACTTAGTTTAGAGAGTCTACTTCAAACTCTCATAATATGGCTTTTGGGGGCATGTCCATGGAAGGGTTTAGAGAGAAAAAAGTTATGGCTAATATTGTATCTACACCATATATAGCTGCTACATAGGAACCACAGTGTAATAGGGTCTTCACCAAATTGAATGACTCCTATCTGAGCATAATGCAAAAGTTATTAAAGGATAACTATATAACCCTTCCGAAGATCGGACCTTTGCCTGACAACATACCATACCTTCATTGGTATGATGGTTCAAAATTTTGTTAATATCATCATGTTCTTGGACATGATATTGAATGTTGTTATCATCTTAAACACATAGTCCAAGACCACATTAATAGTGGAGATATTAAGGCCAGTGAAAGGAAACATAAATATAATAAATCTATTGATAAAACAAACAATGAGTTGCAGATTTATATGGATCTTTTTCCACCACACTCTTCTAACTTCATCTCTACATCATCTATGCATCCATCATTAAATGAGGGCCCTTATATTAACATGGTTACAATCATTCCAATCTCACCTCCTAGCTAGAAGATGAAAGTCTGTGACATATCATTCACCCTTTTAGATGCCACATATTGTGGAAATCCTACTCCTTTATACATCCCTACAAAGCTTAGTGGTCAAATTGTTACGAGTGTAATGGTTCATCCTTTGTGAAAAGTTAATATCATCATAGAGGAAACCTTGTTTGTAAATGGATGGCATAGGATGAGATACAATGAGTGTCGTGCTAATTTGAGAACACATAATGGGTTGTCTCTTTCTCCTTTGGGTAGTATCACCTTGATGGTTCCCATGGGACCCAAGGTTGTTTCAACTACGTTTGTCATCATTCTTAAATTGAATCTCTTTCATACTAGACAAGGTATTTCCTGGTTGGTAGCTATGGATGTAGTCACTTTAGTGATTTATAAGTGTTTAAAATTTTGTCATATGGGTTTGGTGCATGCCATTCAAGATACTAGATATTGACCATTGGTAGCTTGTGGGGATTTTTCACTAGATCATTTTTGGCTTGCTCCAATTGGGTCTAGGCTTCCTGATGTAGGAGCATCCCCAGTCGATGAGCAATCTTGCATCAACCAAAAATATTTCCTTTCAGTTTAGTTCTTTTTAGTTCAGTGTGCAGTTTTTTGTGTTCTTACCGAGTGGTACCCATAGTTGCTTGCTTTTCATTGTAGATCTTATTTTCAGTTTCCAAGTTGGTTCATGTGCTTAATTCTAGATTTTTAGTCTATTTGGATTCTTTTTTGGTTAGTTATCGCTTCTGGTTGACTGTTTCTGGGTTCTGGGACAGTTCTTGTGCTTAGTGGTTAACTTTCCTTTATTTTAAGAGCGATTCTTGGTGTGTGGATCTATTTTGGGTCTTGTCTGATGTTCTTTTGTGTGTGGCTGATCTTCTTGCTGAACCGCACTTCTTGGATGTTATTTTCCAGAAGGATTTCTTTAATTCTTAGGGCCGACCTAGTTACACGTTTTATTTTCCTGCATTGGTAAATGTAATCTTTTGTGGCCAACCCGGATATGTTCTGGTGGGTATAAATATGGAACTATATAATTATTTGTAGGGGTAGAGGAAGTAGAATTGAGAATAAGGATCAAGATTCACATTTAGTGGTCTAGTTGATTCTTAGAGTCTCAGTTGGACCGTATTTGGCTTGAAGCCTGCATGTAACCGGTTAACTATCGGATGTTTTGAGATGAATATATGATGATAACCGATTGATTTCCAAAAGTTCTAAGGTGATAATATAATCTGTTTATGTAATATTGTTATGCTTTCTTGTTGCTTTCATTGTGTTAATCTCGTTGCATAAGCCAGTTGATTCTATTTGAGGCTTTTATGAGTTATGGATGCATCAAGTGGTATCAGAGCTGGTTATGATCTGGTTAGTGGAAGAGTTGTTTGTGAACCTTGAGGCATTCCTTTGGGTGGACAAATCATCGATTGGAGGCAAGTTGCGTGTGTTCAATAGATTGACGAGGGGAGGCAATTGAAACTGGTAGTCTGATCGCTGAGTTGAGGTAGTTTACCAGAGTGAAAGAGAAGATGTCTCCTAGAAGGACAAACCCCTAGAGGGTAGAGCAGATGATGGAAGACTTCAAGAATGAAGTGAGGAACAAAATCCAAAATGCTTTGGCTGGTTGGCGGAGGAACCCTAAATCAGAGGATGAGCATGAAGAAGTTGGTGAAGAGATTGAAGAAGCTGAAGGACCAAAAGATGAAAGAGAGGAAAGATTCCTAAGAGTAGTGGCACAAGTGAGTAAAGTTCATAAAGTTGAAGTTTTTAACTTTTCCAGAATGGTGAACCTGGAGGATCTGATTGATTGGATCGGAGAGTTGGAGGACTACTTTGAGTTTGAGAATATCAAGGACCCACAGAGAGTTTGGTTGGAATGGACTAAGTTGAAAGGGCATGCTGCCCTATGGTGGAAATAATTGCAGAAAGACAAAGTGGATAATGGTGAAGAGAGATCACCTGATGGAGACAGATGGTTGCAAGATTGAAGGCCAAGTTCATACCAGGAGACTATGAGTTGGAATTGTTCAAGAATTTGCAGAACCTAAAACAAAGAAACATGACTATGAAAGAGTACACTGAGGAAATATACAAGGTGATGATTATATCTGGACATAGAGAAATGGACAAAGAAAAGGTGGTGAGGTACATAAATGGACTTGCATTTAACATTCAAGATGAGAAAACTATGTTGAGATTTTCCACAGTTGAGGAAGCTTACTAGTATGTTTTGAACGCTGAGTAGAAGATAAGAAGAAGGCAACCGAATAGAGGGAAGGAGAAATTCAAGGGGCAAATGAGTACGAAGAAGCAAAATGTTGAAGAAGAATCAAAACCTAAATGGAGTAAATAACCGAAGTAGAAAATACAGAGGAAAGTTGAAGGAGAAAGAGAAGGAGGTGAAGAATCTGAACCTTGAGAAGAGTTGCAGTACTGTAGAACCGGTTGTAGATGTTATACCAGAGGGTGACATGAGTTTGCAGAAGGATCTGACAAATAAACCTGATGGATAGATAGAACCAGATGATAAGGAGCTTATGATGACAAACTAGATGAAGTCTTGTGGAAGAAACGAACCAGACTTGTTGAAGAAAGAGAGACAGTGTGCAGATCTAAAGCAAAGGAAGAGAAACAAAGAGAGTCAAGGGTTAGAGAAGCCGGTTGAGGTGCCAGAGGAGCTAAAGAAGAGGTTGGCAGATAAGGAAGATGTTTGGATCAGAAATGAGCATGGGGTATTTATTCAAAATCCTTTTAGATATTCATGAGTTGCCTCTCATGGAACATCTTTTTGTACCTGGGGTGTCTGATGCAGGAGCATCCCCAGTCGATGAGCAATCTTGCATCAACCCAAAATATTTCCTTTCAGTTTAGTTCTTGTTTAGTTCAGTGTGCAGTTTTATGTGATCTTACCAGTTGGTACCGGTAGTTGCTTGCTTTTCATTGCATATCCTATTTTCAGTTTCTAGGCTGGTTCATGTGCTTAATTCTAGATTTTCAGTCCATTTGGACTCTTTTCTGGCCAGTTATCGCTTCCAGTTGACTATTTCTAGGTTTTAGGATAGTTCTTGTGCTTATCGATTGACTTTCCTTCATTACTGGAGTGATTATTGGCGTGCGGATCTATTTTGGGTCTTGTCCGATGTTCTTTGGTGTGTGGTTGACCTTCCTACTTGGTTGCTATTTTCCAGAAGGATTTCTTTAATCCTTAGGGTCGACCTAGTTACACGTTTCATTTTCCTGCATTGGTAAATATAATCTTTTGTTGCCAACCTTGATATGTTCCAGTGGGTATAAATATGGCACTATGTAATCATTTGTAGGGGCAAAGAGAGTAGAATTGAGAATAAGGATCGAGATTCGCATTTAGTGATCCGATTGATTCTTAGAGTCCTAGTTGGATAGTATCTGGCTTGAAGCATGCATGTAACCGGTTAAGTACCAGATGTTCTGAGATGATTATATGATGATAACCAGTTGATTGTTGGAAGTTATAAGGCAATAATATGATATGTTTATGTAGTCTTGTTATGTTTTCTTGTTGCTTTCGTTGTGTTACTCTTGCTGCATAAGCTTGTTGATTCTCTTTGAGGGTTTTACCAGTTATGGCTGCATCACTTCCCCATGGTGACTTAATGTATATGGTTTATTATCAATATAAAAAATGGGAGATGACTTCTAAATTAGTTTATCTTGGTTATTCATTGCTTCCTCCTCATCAACTTTCGTTCCATCTATTCCCATGTTGTAGTGGGTAGTACCTTCTACCCCTTCTTCATCAGTGGTTGAGGTTATGTTTGAACATCCTCCAAGTAGACCTCCCTGTTTGCCTAGAACTACACAACCTTCAATGGTGTCTTTTGTTCCTATGATAACATCTAGTGCAGATAAGGGAAAGGCACTCATGTTGTCAAAGTCTGTAGAGTGCCTTCCCTTTGAGCTCCTAATCCTAGTAGATATCCCCCATGCTATTCGATATGAGAAGGGGAAGTTCTCCCCTCATACCCATTCATCACTATTGGCTCCTATCTCATAGCCTTTAAAGGCGGCCCCTGTTCCTCCAATTCATCCTTGAGAAAAGTGAGGAAGGGTGCTGGTGGCTTTGAACGTAGTGCCTATCATAGGGGAACCTCTCGCTTCATCAATGGGGCCTTCTCTTGTTCTAGACATGATCTTGGAGGCATCTTGTATGGAGCATGATGCTCCTGAACCTTCCTGAGCTTCAACCCCTGGTCCCCATATTCATCGCAATTAGTGTGCACGTGAGCATAAGCACCATTGCTAGGCGATTGCCTAAGAAAGTGATATTGCCTTGCAAATGAAAGATGCACCTTCAACATCCATTCATGTTGTATTAGTTCCTATTCCTTCAGAAGTTCCAACATTTTTATCATCTTTGGTATTGTTACCCACTTCTATTGGGACTCTTGATGAAACTCCCCCCGAGAGGGTGCAGGTCTTCATTGCACCGTCCCTAGAACCGCCTCTCATCACCTCGTTTCTTGAGGTACATCCATTATTTCATCCATTGGACATGCCTTCTTGGGGTCCTCCAACTTGCTATGGTTAACAGGAGGCCTATGCCTCCTTTATGGCCTAAATGCAAGTTCGAGAATGGGGTCAATGCAAGAAGTTGAGTCCACATTTTGGCCAAAAAGTGGAAGTGTTTTCCTTGATTTTTCAGGTTTTGCCACATTTGTGTTAGACTTTTGTTAATAATGTTGTCATTGATGTCAAACCAACCATTCGGTTTGGACCAGATAGTGTATGAGGTCTGGATGTTATGGATGTTATGGTTGTTGTTGTATGCAAAGATTGTATGCAGTCAATATGGATGTGCAGTTTAGATGTTGTGGTTTTGGTCAGAAGTTATTATGCAACATGGACAACCCCAGATGATGAATTTAGAGGTTTCATTGAGTTCTCATTGATCTTGGTATCCCGATGTTAGGAGTTCTCATTGATCCTGGTATTAGTTATGTGTCTCGATGTTAGCAATTTTGGTAATTATTAGAAGTATCTCTTTGATTTTCATGTTGTGGTTTTCTTGGTATGCATGGGGCCTACAATTTGGAGATATTGGGCTTGATCTTGTGATTATGGGTCGGTATTCTTGGGTCCGGATGACCCTATCTTTTTTTGGTTTTCTCTGTATATGCATTGCCAATTAGAGTATGTAAAAGAAGCATGTAGAAGTTTTGTGGAGGCTGACATAAGCATATTGATAATGTGTTGGACTTGGCCAACACACTATTTTGTATTTGTACCCTTTGGTATATATACATATACATATGTAGTAGCATAATACAAAAGTAGTAGCATAATTAGTAGAAGAAAAAAGAGCAAGAGATTGAGTGCGTGAAGGTGTGTGTAATATGCAAAAGAATGTTGGCAGCGAGGATAACAGTGTGTGTGAAGTATGAGTTGTAGACAACAAAGGAAAACAGTGTTGCAGTAGTGCAGTAGTCCTTTACTAGACCTACTATAGGATAGTTGTATAGAGATCTCTATCTGGATCTGCTGTAGAGTTTGTGATTTTTAATTTGATCTTAAACTTGGAATTGATCCCATGCATTTTGAGATGCAAACCTTCTCAATTTAATCTTTTCAGTTGTAGTGATAATTTTGATAGTTAGCCATCCCTTTGTATATCTGTAGTGAGCAGTTCGACAGTGATCTGTTTTTGTAATCTGGCAATGTGCAACCCCTTTGTAAACACAATTATAACTAGTTATATTCTCTTGAGGGTTAACACTGTATGGATTTTCCCATTTGGGTTTTCCATGTATAAAATCCGGTGTTCATCTTGTGGTTATATTCTTTATGTTTATTCTGCATTAACTGCTTTATATCAATCAAGTTTGTTTGATACTTTTGTGGACAGTTATAATTGGTGAAAAGTTTTTCTTTAATCTATGGGATTATTGATTCACCCCCCTCTCAGTATTTTGGTGCTTTCAACCTGATCAACAATTGGTATTAGAGCTTTGGTCCCTTGCTAGGAAAGCTTAACCACTTGAGGGATATCCATGTTGGTTGATTTCATGGCACCTATGTGCTTGGCAGAATATTTTTCAGATGGATGAAGATTTGAAGACAACTCTTGAAGATTTGGAAAGCATTGAATCTGAGAATGAGGAATTGAAGGAGAATGTGAAGATAGCAAATGAATGTGTGCAAAAGCTAAGAGAGAAAATTTTGAAAGTTCAAGTTGAGACATAAGGAAGTTAACAATTAGTTGAAACAGATGAATGAGACTATCAAATATTTGATACATAAGATTAAGGAAAAGGACAAGAGAAAATAGCTCTTGAAAGAGACAATAAAGAAGAAATTAGGAGAATGTGAAAAGCTTGAATAAGAGGTCAAGAGTTTGAAGGTAGAGAATAAGATCTGTGACAGTAGTAAGCTCCTGGAAGATTTAATCAGCATGCATCAAGTTAACCCAGACAAAACTGGACTTGGTTTCCAACTCAGCATGTGCCCAAATTAGAATGATAAAGAAGAAAACAAAGAAGTCAAAGATGAAGTAGTGAAGAAGTCAGAAGATAAGAAGAAATCTCGAAATCAGAAATCAAATGCAAAAAGTCCATCGGTTAGATAGCCTAATGCACAAAGGTACCCATCTTTTAATGGCTATTATTTTAAATGCAATACATTTGGACACAATGCAATAAACTGTAGAAGTATTTAGTGTTATGGTTGCAAGATGTTTGGACATAAAGCAAGTTTCTGTAGAAATAATGTTATGAATTTGAATTGTAATCTGGTTGTTGCAAATAAGAAGAGTTGCAACTTTCATGGATACTATTACATTTGTAATAACTATGGACATAGGGCCAGTCAATGCAGATATAGATCACATTCAGTAAGATCTGAGAGGAAGATTGTTAGTTGTTTCAAATGCAAGCAGACCGGACATTGCTAATCATTACAAGAATGAAAATGTGGAGAAATCTGCTAAGAAGAATGTGATGAAGAATGGTGAATCCAAGAAGAAATAAAATTTGGTTTGGAAAAAGAAGAGTGAATAAAGGAAGTGAACTTGATGTATTGGAATCTGGTGTAGGCACTATTGGCATTATGTGAACCGACATGAGCCTTATGTAAACTGGCATGGAGACATAACGATATTGTATGTTGTCATTGATGTCACTATGAGACATGGTGAGAACCTGCACGTGTGATAGGTGAAGACAGAGGAACCAGCATATGTATGAATCAGTTTATATGCCAAAGTGAAGCGACACATTTGTTCAAGGTGAACCGGCATGTAGTTATGTGAATCGGCACATGGAAGCATTGTATGGTTACCGGCTGGTAGGTAGCTTCCACTTCAGGGTTTTTGGTTGGAGCAACTCAAGTGACTCAATCGGTAATCTTCATGTGATGAGTTAGCAGTATGATGGATGATAGATCATGTTGCCACCTAAGCTCTATGCGCGTGAAGGATCTTGCATGAAGAAGACTATTCCTATCCACCTCGAGAAAGTGCGAAGTCTGTCAAACGGTGATAATGCGTGATGGGTTATCAGCCACCATGAAAATGGTGGATAATGGATGATGGAGAATGTCTTGAGATCGATTCAAGATTGTTGCATTTAATGCAGTATGATTCAACAGTCAGGATCGAACCGTTTGAATTGCTTGACCTAACAGGTTTAGGGTTTAGGGTTTTTGCTACCGACCTGTATGTTTCCTATAAGGTCGATGTTGGTTTTCTATCTGAGGTTGTTGGCAAAAAGTTGTGAGTGTGTATCCAAGGAAAGTGATACGTGATTCTTTCCAGACCATAGGAGAGAAGAGATACCTGCAAAGTGAATGTGCAGAAGGAAAAGAAGAGCCTAAATGGATCTGCATTAGCATTAAGTGCTATTAACAGATCATTGTAATACCTATTGATCTATAACCACTTCAACAGTTGTAAAATCCCTTAACAGGGTAGCCTTAACTGGCTTGATTCAAAATCCCTTAAATTGGGTGGTCTTAACCAACTTTTTTCAAATCCCTTAACAGGGTAACTCGAGGCTAATGAGTTTTGAGAAGCTTGAGAAGCTTAGGAGATCCTTTTAGCTATTGAGTTCTTGAAATCCTCTAACAAGGTGACCCTACTGGGTTCAACCCTTAACCGGGTGATCCCTAACAGGATCGGTTCCTACCAGAACCTATTGTAATGTCCTTAACCGGACAAGGCTCCTAATAGAGTGGACTTCTAAAGAGTTCAAAAAGTAGCTTGTGGGTATTCATCCCCACCGTGGTTTTTCCCAGTTGGGTTTCCACATGAAAAATATGTGTGTCATGTGAAATGCTTTTGTCTTGTGATGCTTTGTCTTACCTGTTAAGCATATGAAGGTTCTATGTTTTATGCCTGTCTATAAAACACATTGAACTCACTGTTGTGAAGATCTGATGGTTAAGTTTACTTATTTATGCATGAGAATATAATGATACTGTGGTATTGAGCCAAGAGGAAAGCTTATTGAGTGACCAGTTCATGATTACTTGAGCTATATTGGATATTGCTGGTTGAACTTTATTTCACCAGTATCCCTGTTTGTTAGTCTTTTGGAGTATTTGCTGTCAAACCGGTTTTGGATGATATTGGTGTTTGTACTGATTCACCCCCCCTCTCAGTACCAGTTTAATACTAGTGGATCATCATTGAGTTATCAGGCACCTCCTCCTCCAGTAATTAAGTCTAGATTTTTGGGTCAAGGGGAGTTCGGATTTGAAAGAAAAATCTACTATCCTCGTCATCTAAGTGGATCATGTCTCTAATCTGGCATAATATTTCTTGAGTGGTATCCAGTAATTAGAGGAATCTTGCTGACATAATTGATAAGATAGTTCTTGGCGGCAAAATCCTAATGAAGTATCTTTAGCAAGATAAGTATCAGTTTCTTTTGATTTAATTTCTTTCATATCGGTCATTTGTGTTTGAGAATATTACAAATAGTAGAGCAGTAGAAAAGTGAGTAGTGAAAGCAATCGTGGAAGGAAAATTGATCGTTAGAGAATCTAGCAGCGAGGAATTTCATATTATGGACAAGGTGCTCCTGGATGAGTTTATCCCGAAGAAGATTAGAGTTGTTGAAGTTGGTTTGAATAATGATGAATTCCAGAGGGCCAAAGGTTTGGAAAGCAAAGGTCTGAATCTATGGACTAAATTCACTTAGTTCGACAATGCAAAGGTTATCACGGTAACTCTTAGCTATGTGCGAGATAACTGCATTGTGTTTGATAAACCCTATCTAATCATGTTAGGTCCCGGAGACAACTGAGAAGGGGGGGGGGTGAATCAGTTGTTAAATAAATTCAAACCAAAAACAACTTAGCCAACTTAATCTTTAATACCAGTAAACTAGTTCAATATGTCAGTAGACAGTTTTAACAGTTAATTGCTATACTGGTAAGGATTAGTGCATGAAACATAAACACAAAGTAATCCACAACACATAACACCAATATTTGTACATGGAAACCTTGTAAGGGGCAAAACCATGGTGGGAAACCTTACCCACAATTAGATGATACTATTGCAGATAGTAAGTGTACATAAATGGGGTCTGCACATGCAGAAAGGCCAAGCGCCTAGAGTTCACTGCTCAATCACAAAATGGGAGTCACACTGACTACAGTTGGATGGTTAAATCCAATAATAATGTATTGCACAAAATAACATCTTCATATGTTGGATTTAGTACCGATGTAGTTCTGATTGTCTTCACAAAAAACTCTTCTTCAATCTTCAAATGATGTCTGCATGTATAGCTCTACTTATTCTCGCATATACCTTCACACAATCCTTATTTGTATTCCACATCTGATCTTACAAATAAGATCTTACATTTATACCATAACCCAAGACCAATTTTAGTAGGTCGGCTCTACAAGATATTACAATAAAAATATTTTACAAATAATACAATATCTGATGCAATAACCAATTGAACATGTCGGCTTAATGCATTTACAACAATAATTAATCATCTCCATAGTGTGCCATGCTGATCTAGAAAAGATAAACCTGCCGGTGTAACCCTAGACCTATTTGCCGGTAACAACAAATATGCGAATGCTAATGTACCAATAAAAAAAACTCCAAGACAAGATGTCCAAACGATGTCTTCGACATTACCAAGTGTTTTCCATATCATTCCAAGTGTCGGTGATCATTATATCTTGTTGGTGTACCAGATACTGGTGACTGTGCATGAGTCACTTGCTTGCCGGTGAATGTTGCTGATTCTCCAAAGTGCTAGAGTTTTAGTAGGTGTTGACATCAATGACAAAACCATACCAAAATACCAACAATCTCCCCCTTTGGTATTGATGGCAACACAAGATGGAAAAACCATCAAAGTGCTAAAACAGAAATGCTAAATACCAAAAACTAACAATCTCCAAAAAGAGATCATAACCAGAATTCAAAATATAGATACAGAGAGTAATAATCTCTCCCAAACAACAATCTCTCCCCCTGGGAGCAACATGTGTTTTCCTTGTGTTTTTCAAAGTTGTTCCCTACCAATCTCTCCCCCTTTGACATCAAATACCAAAGTTACAATAAAACCAAGTTCATATACAAAATACCAATCAATTCAATATACCAACTACTCCCCCTGAGAAGTAGCTTCCCATCAAAGCCGCAAAAAAGATTTCTTTGTTAATTCTGCTGGTTGATGACAATCATCAACTGTCTAAGTCTCTACCGGTGGTGGTATGACTCCAAGCTGATCTCTGAGATATTCAGAAGTCTCCTTAGGCAAAGATTTAGTGAAAATATCTGCAATCTACTCTTTAGTATTCACATAAACCGGTTTTATCTCCTTTGTTTCAACATTTTCCCTTCGAAAATTTAGTTTGATAGAAACATGTTTGGTTTTAGAATGTAATATCAGATTCTTAGATATATCAATTGTTGCAGTGTTATCACAATAGATAGTAAAAGGTTCCTTGCATTTTACCTTTATTTCTTTCAACATTTTCTTAAGCCATAATACCTGTGTACAGTTAGTTGCTACTGCAACATATTCTAATTCTGCCGTTGATAAAGATGTACAAGTTTGTTTCTTACTCAACCAAGAAAATAATTTGTTTCCAAGAAAGAATGCTTCGCCGGTGGTGCTTTTTGTATCATCCACATCTCCTGCCCAATTTGCATTTGTGTATGCACATAATTCAAAATTTTCATTTCTAGGATACCATAATCCAAGGTTTATAGTGCCTTGTAAGTACCAGAAAATCCTTTTTACTGCTGATTCATGTTTTTCTCTAGGATTACTTTGAAATCTTGAAACAATACATACTGCATTTATAATATCAGGTTTGGTTTGTGTCAAATACAGTAGACCTCCTATCATAGATTTGTATCTAGTTGGATTAACAGGTGTAGATTCATCCCTTAGTGATAACTTGTCATTTGTTGTCATAGGTGTGCTTACCAGTTTAGAGTTTTCCATCCCAAATTTCTTTAGTAACTCTTTTAAGTATTTGGATTGACTCAAAAATATACCTTTATCAGTCTATGAAATCTGCAATCCTAAAAGGAATTTTATTTCTCCAATCATAGACATTTCAAATTCTTGCTGTATTTTAATAGAAAATTCTTTACATAATCCATCTTCTCCTCCAAAGATTATATCATCAACAAATACTTCTATAATCAAGATGTCATCATTAGTTATTTTATAATATAAATTGTTGTTTGCATTTCCTTTAGTAAAACCAATCTTTAAAAGATACTTATCCAATCTTGCATACCAAGCTCTTGGAGCTTGTTTCAATCCATACAAAGCTTTTCTTAACCTACAAACCATATCATTGTCATCTATCAAAGAAAATCCATCAGGTTGTTCAATGTACACTTCCTCTTTAAGTCTCCATTTAAAAATGCACATTTAATATCCATTTGATAAACTTTGTAGTTCTTGTGTGCTGCAAAAGCCAAAAATAATCTGACTGCCTCAATTCTAGCTACCGGTGCAAAGGTTTCATTGTAATCAACTCCTTGCTTCTGAGAATATCCCTTACACACTAGTATTGCTTTATTTATGACAACCTTACCATCTTCATTAAGTTTGTTTCTAAAAACCCATTTGGTTCCAATTACATTTTTATCTTTAGGCCGGGGAACTAATGTCTAAGTGTTGTTTTTCTCAATTTGTTCTAATTCTTCTTCCATAGCTTTAATCCAAAATTTATCTTCACATGCCTCATTAACAGATGATGGTTCAATTTGAGAAATAAGACATACCTCTTCATTTGCCAATCTTCCTCTTGTCATAACTCCTTTAAACTTGTTTCCAATTATTTGATCTTCAGAATGATTCAGTCTTACATACCGGGGTGTCTTTGTTTGCTACTATTCCTCAGTTACTATGGAATCCTCAGATGATACTGGGGTAACTATATCTTCATTCTATATCGGTGGATTTAGTTTAGGTTCATTTGTCAAAATTTCTATTGCCGGTTTAGAGTCTATATACCTTGAAGTTCCTCTGAATTGTTCATCAATCTTTACATTTGTACTTTCAATAATTTTCTGCAATATTTTATTAAAACATCTATATGCCTTGCTCTTAGATGAATAACCAAGAAATATTCCTCATCACTTCTAGGATAAAATTTGCCAATATACTCATCTCTTCTGATATAACATTTACTTCCAAAAATTCTGAAATACTTATGAGTAGGAGTATTCCCAAACCATAGTTCATGAGGGGTCTTACCGGTTTCACCTTTGATGTGAAATTTGTTGAATGTATAGACTGTTGTACTGATTGCCTCTCTCCAATATACATGTGGTAGGTTTGCTTCTGATAACATACTTCTTGCTACATCTAAGATAGTTCTGTTTTTCCTTTCAACAACTCCATTCTGCTGTGGTGTCTGAGGTGCTGATAGTTGTCTTCTGATTCCATTGACTTCACAGAATGTATTAAATTCCTTACATGTAAATTCACCTCCTTGATCTGATCTTAAACATTTGATTTTCTTACCGGTTTCATTTTCAACCATTGCTTTGAACAGTTTGAACTTTCCCAGTGCTTCAAATTTTTCTCTGGGAAAAGTAACCCAACACATTCTAGAATAGTCATCAATGATTGGCATGAAATATCTATCACCTTGTAAGCTTTTAGTTCTAGCTGGAACACATAAATCAGTGTGAATTAAATCAAGAGTATTATTTGATTTTTCTAGAATACTTTTGAAACTAGCTCTAATTTGTTTTCCAAATTGATATTCCTTACATACTGTATTATGAGGTTTGACAATTTTAGGTAAATCTCTAACTTCCTTAGTAGTACTGATCTTCACCATGCAATCAAAGTTTACATGATAGAGTCTTTTATGCCATAACCAACTTTCATCTATATGTGCAATTAAGCATGCCATTTCACTGTTATTCAGATGAAAGATATTACCTCTAGTCTGATTACCGGTTGCAATTTCTAAACCAGTTCTATTCATGATTTTGCATTTTCCATTTTTGAATTGTAACTGAAATCCTTTCTCAACTAATTGACCAACACTCAAAAGATTATGCTTTAATCCTTCAACATAGTAAACATTGTCAGTGTTATGCTTACCATCAAGAGATATTGTACCCTTACCTTTGATTGAACAAGCTTTGTCATCTCCAAATCTCACTAAGCCTCCATTTTATTTTTGAAAGTTCAAGAATTTACCTTTGTCTGCTGTCATATGATGTGAGCATCCTGAATCAATGATCCATTCATCCTTTACTTCAACTTTAGCTACCAAGGCCTATACTACCGGTTGAGCAGTAGGTGTTAGTTGATCTTCTGTTATAGCAACAAAAACCCATCCATTGTCTGTTGGATCCTCATCAAAATCATCAGTCACACCTTCATCAGCAATGTAACAGTATTTGTCTTTATTCTTCTTAAATCTGTATCTCTGATATTCAGGGTTAGGCTTGTATGTTCTTCTATCTTCTTCTCTTAGTCTAACATGTCTATTAGGGCATCTTGAAGCCATATGACCAATCTTATTGTAGTTAAAACATTTAAAGGGTGCTTTACCTTCATACTTACTTCCAACTGGACCTTTAAGCATTTTCCTTGCAAATAGTGCTTCAAGTTCTTCATTTTCTTTCCTGCTTTCTTCAAGTTATCTTGCATTAAAGGATTTCCAATCAGATTTGTCAAATGATGGAGCAGATGATGTTGATGCTTTAAAGACCAAATATGTCTTTATAGTAGCAACATGACCAAATTCTTCAATTTCAAAAGCTGAAAGTTTCCCAATTAATGTATCCCTAGTAACTGATGTATTAGGCATTGTTCTTAACTCATTTATAGCAGTGACTTTCATTTTATATGCCGGTGGCAATCCTCTTAAAACTTTTGAAACAATTTCATCCTCACTTAAGGTTCCTCCACAACATTTAATACCTAAAACAATCTCATTTACTCTTTCCATAACAGCAAAAATCCTTTCATCTTCTTCCATTTTCAGATGTTCATACCTGACCTAGAAGCTTTCAAGTTTTGCAATTTTGACTATGGAATCTCCTTCATTTAGTGTTTCCAAATGATCCCAAATAGCTTTAGTAGTAGACCTATCTGATAGTCCCATGATTTGTTGATCTGATAATGCACTCAAAAGTGCTTCTCTTGCTTTGCAATCATTTTCCTCATCTTTAGTCAAGTTGGGTGGAGTGGTCTGACTCTGAGTAGGAGCAGTATAACCATTCTTTGTAACATCCCAGATGTCCTTTCCAATGCAATTTAGATGTGTCTCCATTTTGATCTTCCATATGCTATAGTTGGTTCCATCAAGTTTAGGATTGTCCTTCCTAAATAAGTTATTAGACATTGGATCTCCTCAAGCTGTTAAACTTCTGCAAAAGAGGACTAAGCTCTGATACCAATTGTTAGGTCCTGGAGACAACTAAGAGGGGGGGGGGGGGGGGGTGAATCAGTTGTTAAATAAATTCAAACCAAAAACAACTTAGCCAACTTAACGTTTAATACCAGTTAACTAGTTCAATATGGCGGCAGACAGTTTTAACAGTTAATTGCTATACCAGTAAGGATTAGTGCATGAAACACAAACACAAAGTCATCCACAACACATAACACCAATATTTATACGTGGAAACCCTGTAAGGGGAAAAACCATGGTGGGAAACCTTACCGACAATCAGATGATACTACTGCAGAAAGTAAGTGTACATAAATGGGGTCTGCACATGTAGAAAGGCCAAGCACCTAGAGCTCACTACTCAATCACAAAATGGGAGTCACACTGACTACAGTTGGATGGTTAAATCCAATAAGAATGTACTGCACAAAATAGCATCTTCATATGCTGGATTCAGTACTGGTGTAGTTCTGATTGTCTTCACAAAAAACCCTTCTTCAATCTTCAAATGATGTCTGCATGTATAGCTCTTCTTATTCTCACATATACCTTCAGACAATCCTTTTTCGCATTCCACATCTGATCTTACAAATAAGATCTTACATTTATACCATATTCGAAGACCAATTTTAGTAGGTCGGCTTTACAAGATATTACAATAAAAATATTTTACAAATAATACAATATCTGATGCAATAACCGATTGAACATATCGGCTTAATGCATTTACAACAATAATTAATAATCTCCATAGCGTGCCATGTTGATCTAGAAAATATAAACCTGTCGGTGTAACTTTGGACCTATTTGCCGGTAACAACAAATATGCGAATGCTAATGTACCAATAAACAAAACTCCAGGACAAGATGTCCAAACGATGTCTTCGACATTACCAAGTGTTTTCCATATCATTCCAAGTGTTGATGATCATTATATCTTGTCGGTGTACCAGATATCGGTGACTATGCATGAGTCACTTGCTTGCCGGTGAATGTTGCTGATTCTCCAAAGTGCTAGAGTTTTAGTAGGTATTGACATCAATGACAAAAACATACCAAAATACCAACAATCCCGAAGAACATTAGAGTTGTTGAAGTTGGTTTGAATAATGATGAATTGCAGAAAGCCAAAGGTTTGGAAAGCAAAGGTCTGAATCTATGGACTAAATTCACTTGGTTCGACAATGCAAAGGTTATCACGGTAACTCTTAGCTATGTGCGAGATAACTGCATTGTTTTTGATAAACCCTATCTAATCATGAAGGAAATGATTTCTATGGTCAACGACATGTACGACAATGAAGAAGCTATCACGAAGAAGTTGATCTTGAATAGAGAAGTGGAAGCCCTAACTTGCATGAAGGGTGATCAACGAGCTTTAATCATTAACACAATCATCAACTCTGTGGTGAGGTATGTTGCCTATGACATATCTTATAAAATTTATTTCAGAAATAGGGAAGGTGCCACCTCAGCAATTTCAGTATATATGGCACGCATTTTTGTGATGGAGAACAAATCATTCAACTTGTATGAATTAATGAAAGAATTGTTGTTAGAGAGCATTAAGATGACACAAGAGAAGAATTATGCTTTCCAGTTTGGGTAATTTTTTGTAAGTTTGGTTATGTACTATTTGGAATCCCTTCCAAAAAAAGATAATGTCATATAGGAGTCTGGTATTCCTATTGCAAGACAAATATTTAGATATTTGAACAGTTTGGATAACAAAAAGGAAGTTTGCAATGGCTATTTCAATTCATTTGGGGATATGTATAGTGTTGGCCCATCGTCTGTGTCTTTCTCTTCCGATTTTGGAGATTTGTCCTCCGAAAAGAAGAAAAGGAGATAGTATGTTCCTATAAGTATTTCAAAGCCAAAGAGAAGCAAGGTGGAAAATGTCATGGTGATTGATGATCTGGAATCCCTTGTAGCCAGAGGAGTTTTGGAAGTTGAAGAGAAGAAAGCGGGAGACTCAAATGATGAGTCTAATTTGCTAAAATTGGTTGATAGTATAGATGAAATCAAGAAGATTTCTATGAAATGACTGACTTCAGCTGAGTTAGCTAGAATTTAGAGCATTTTGATGAAGCATTTAATCTGGAAAAACTTGAGACTTGAAGATCAATAATATGCTCCTGGAATCTTTGAATGAGGTTTTGAAAGAAAGAATGTCTGAGTATTCAGTTGAAGAAAAAGGCCTGGATTGAAAAATCTTCTAAATGAATGTATTATGGCACAAAAGAACATGTCAATATGTATTGAGGAGTTGAGAGGCTATATTCATAGTGTTAGAAGAGTCTACAAGTATTGTCTCTCTTGGCCGATAATTGCAGTGAAGAACAAAGAAAGAAGACTTTGTGAGCATGTTTTGGAAAGTTAAAGAGATTGGTAAAGCTAAGCTAGAGCATTTTTCAGCATTGCTTGAGAATGCAGTCAAGTATGAGTAGAATCCAACTTCTCCAGATAATTTTTCAAATTCAGTTGATCTACTGGTTGAGTGCAGAAGTATTTTAGTGAGTATCAAATTGGCTCCACATTCTTGGGAATATCTTCTTTCGAATCTGAAAGAAAAATACAAATTTATATTTTTGAAGAAGAGCAGCTGAAATTTTTGTGTGATATTTAAGTTTTTGACATTTTTTGGTGCATATATGTGTTCTTTCCTTCTTTCTTTCTAGCATCCTTTCTCCTTGATGTCAAAAGGGGGAGAAAGGAACATAATTTCAAGGAATGTTGATTTGAAGAATTGCATGAGTAAGGGGGAGTTGTGCAGTCATGTTTTGAATATGTTTTGTCGTCAATGACAAAGGGGGAGATTGTTAGACTTATGTGAATAATGTTGTCAATGATGTCAAACCAGCCATCCGGTTTGGACTGAACAGTGTATGAGGTTTGGATATTAGTCTGGATGTTATGGTTGTTGTTGTATGCAAAGATTGTATGCAGTTAGTATGGATGTGCAGTTCAGATGTTGCATTTTTGGTCAGAAGTTATTATGAAACATGGACAACCTTGGATGATGACTTTAGAGGTTTCATTGAGTTCTCATTGATCCTGATATCCCGATGTTAGGAGTTCTTATTGATCCCGATATTAGTTATGTGTCCCAATGTTAGCAGTTTTGGTAATTATCAGAAGTATCTCTTCAAGTTTCATGTTGCAGTTTTCTTGGTACACGTGGAGCCTACATTTTAAAGATATTGGGCTTGATCTTATGATTATAGGTCGGTATTATTGGGTCTAGATGACCCTATCCCTTTAGAGTAATCTCGGTATATGCATTGGCAATCAAAGTATGTAAAGGAAGTGTGTAGAAGTTTTGTGGAGACTGACATAAGCATATTGATAATGTGTTAGGCTTGGCCGACACACTATTTTGTATTTGCGCCCTCTAGTATATATACATATAAATATGTAGTAGGATAATGTAGAAGTAGTAGCAAAAGTAGTAGTAGAAGCAGAAGAAGAAAAAAGAGAAAGATATTGAGTGAGTGAAGGTGTGTGTGATATGCGAAAGAAATTTTGTAGTGGGGATATTAATGTGTGTGAAGTGTGAGTTGTAGACAAAAAGGAAAATAATGTTGCAGTAGTCCTTTACCGGACCTGCTGCAAGACAGTTGTACAAATATCTCTAACTAAATCTACTTTAGAGTTTGTGATTTGTAATTTGAGCTTAAACTTGGAACCGATCCCATGCATTTGGAGATGCAACCCTTTTGAGTTCAACTTTCTCAGTTGCAGTGAGCATTTCGGTACTTAGCCATGCCTTTATATATCTGCAGTGAGCCTTTTTTGTAGTAGTTATATTCGCTTGAGAGTTAACACTCTCCGTGGTTTTTGTTAGTTTGGTTTTCCATGTATAAAATTTGGTGTTCATCTTGTGGTTATGTTCTTCATGTTTATTCTCCATTAACTACTTTATATCAGTCAAGTTTGTTTGATATTTTTGTGGACATTTATAATTGGTGAATTTTTTTTCTTTAATATGTGTGAATACTGATTCACCCCCCCCTCTTAGTATTCTGGTGCTTTCAACTTAATCAACAATTTGACCTAAAAATTTGAAGCACTTAGAGATTGAATCTTGAAAAATGTAAAAAATACAAAATATAACACTCAGAGTCTAGTTTCCAAATATGTAATTTATTTTAATACCCAAATAACTAAAATTCATGACTTTCAAAAGGGATTTCTAAAAACCAGTTTTTAAAAATGCTTGTTTCAGGACCATACCATGTACGTGTAAAACCAGCATTTTTTGACACAAATAAAAGTTTTATCAAACCCTCCTGGGAAATGATTTGTAACACACTGAGGATTGATGAGGATTTTTTTGTTTTGTTTTGTTTTTTACTACATGAATAGGGTATAGCACCCCCTATAAATTGCAGTGTGCTGGATAAACATTTTAACGTGAACGGTGACATTGGTGCGACACGTCCTCTGGTACCACATGGGATGGGGGGAGACTAGACCTCGTGACCTCTTGACCATTGGAATCTCTCGCCAATCGAGCTAGGCCCCCAACCTTAGGATTGATGAGGATATTGTTTTGTATTTTTGTTGAATTTTTTTTTAATTATTTTTTAATTGGCCCTAATTCTCGTTTTAAAAACTCGTCATGTACGACCAACATAATTGACCTAAACTTATCATTTTTTGATTTTTTTTTTTAAAATTGAAAAGAATTCTGTGTAGATTGATGACATATAATTGTTTTCAAAAAACGTAAAAACACATAAGTTATTAAATAAACAAGATAAATTGATATTTCAAGTTTATAGACCAAATTCAATACAAATTAATTAAAAAATAGAAAAAATAATCAAATCCTTAAAAAATTACATATTTGGAATCTATACAGTGTAATCTGAAATGGGTTTTAATTTTGTTGAAAAATTCTATGATAATGGGCATCAAACATATGTCAGAAGTCGTTATTTCACCATGTCATTGATACAACCTTGTACTTGCAGGTCGAAGGCTAAAGGTTGGGCATTCCATGCCTTTCTCAAACCAAAACCTAATTCACATGGTAGGCTCCATTTTCAAAACTTAAGAAACGGGTCCCCTTAAATATTTATTCAATAAAATTTTATATAGGAAATATTTAAATATTTATATTTTGTTTTGGGCCTCGTTATGTTTGTTGGCAATTGACACTCATCTGGTGGTTACCAATGCATGGATAATGGATTAGCGTTGTCATTCGTGGAAAATCTTCATGGAAATCCTATCCGGTAGTTATGGATTTTGGTAACCGACATAGATATTAGCTAAGTGAGTGGTTCGGTAATCTGTTACCAGTATTCAGCATAGCAGAGCACTTTTGGTTCATAATCTTTGCAGTGATTTTGATGGACAGATTTGTGCATGGGATGATAGGGAAAACATGTAGAAATCATTTTGACATCATTTGGTTGATCCGCATATGTTTTAGAGATCCAGCCTAAATTGATACTTGGTTACACGTTACATTGCATAATATGGATGGCTGACTTGATGAATGTTTCATTTTGTGATTGTGGATATATATGACCGATGTACAATATCTTTTTGAGAAGTGATATAAATGAGTAGTGATTGAGTAACCTATTTGGTGCAGTTTCACTTGCGCAATCTTGATTTGGTAGCTGACTGAGAAGTAAAACAGGGCAGAGTAGTTACAATCATACTTTTTCACTTAATCGAAACTCAACCAAACATTGTTTGATGTTATTTTGAAGTTCAATCATTGTAGTTATCATTGTAAATGAACTGTAAGTCAATGTGACCTCCTTATTGTAATATTTATGTACTCCTGATCACAGTATATGGATATTGTGGGTTCCAATACCACCGTGTTTTTTCCCGGTCTAGGTTTCCACGTAAAAATCTTGGTGTTATGATTTTATGGTTGACTATCTTGTGTTTCTGCATTTTACTTTCTTGCATTTGCTTCCAGTGGTTTGAGAATAAGTTTGAAAATTTATTTACCAGTAGAACACTGATTCACCCCCTCCTCTTAGTGTTACTTGATTCCAACAATTGGTATCAGAGCCTAGTTCCTTTGAAGAAGCCTAACCGCTTGAGGAAGGTCTGGGAGATTGAATCAATGGATTCCGGTTGGCAGAGATAGATTTGTGTGGCACTTGAGGATCTTGACGCAGCAAGAAATGAAATAGGTTCCTTAAAGAGAAACTTGAATGTAGTTAAAGACTTTATTAAGGATTTGAAATAACAAGTCAACACTTCAAGATAAAAGATGAAAGAGCTGTTGGACAAGTTGAAGGAGAATCAAAAGCAACGCATTGAAGACCAAAGCAAAACTGAAGAATGTGAAAAGCTTGCTAGAGAGAATGTTGTATTGAAAAATGAAATGCAAGCCATAATTATGAAGCTGACAAAAGAAATTAAGGACAAAAAGAAGAATGAAGAAATTTTGACTCAATCATTGAAAGACGGATCAGAAGAATGCTATAGACTTACCTAGGAGAATGATTAGGTGAAGCTTGAATTGATGCAATCAAGGAATGATGGTCAAGAACTTGAAAGACAGATTATTGCCTTAAGAGATGAACTTGCTACTGCAAATGAGTACAAAGACAAATTTAATGCTAGCTCACCAAGGCTTGATGAGATGCTGGATAGTTAGAGACATGGAAAGGACACAAGAGGACTTGGATATGAAAAAGGAGAATCCTTCAGTTCTAGAGAGAGAAATGCAAAGCCTAATCATAAAAAGAGCAAGAATCCTTTGGTAAGACAACCAAATGCTTATAAATTTAAAGGTAGATGTTTATTTGCAATAAATTTGGTCATATGGCAAGTCAGTGTAGAAATAGAGTCAATCAGAATAACTCATCATTCTTCGATCAGTGTTACAATTGCAATAAGTATGGTGATAAGTCAATTGAATGTAGAAGACTCAAGAATGTCAGATGCCACTCTTATAGTATATTTGGACATATGGCTAATCAATACAAATCCAGAGGAAATCAAAGAAATAACAGGGCTAGTCAGAAGAACAATTTTGTTAGCCATGCATGGAACACAATCGGTCACATTTCAAAGTATTGTAGAAGCAAGAATATGAACAAGAATTCTTCGGTAGACAAGAACAAAGTTGATGAAAAAGGGAAGGCAAATGTAGAAGAGATCAGGGACAAGCATGAGAAGATGTGAGTAAGGATAGATGAATCTAAGGCAACCGATGGAGGGTGAACTCACAATACTGGTTCCCACTTTTTGACCAACTTTGACACTTAGATGAACATTTTGCAAAAAACCTTCACTTTCCGACACCTATAACTTTTAAATCGTTAAGAATTTGAAGATGATGTGAACTAGTGATTTGTAACATCCTTTTTGTAGATTCTAAATATATTTTTTTCAAATTTTTTTGAATAAAATTTTATTGATTTTTCCATCTCCCTCAAAAGTAGTTTTTTACAGGAAACAACATTTTTTTTAAGAGTGATGTGCATCCCGAAATGTATAAATTTTTTTCTATAAATGATAAAAACTTATCTCTTTTAAATTTTGGTTTGTAACATCAATACCTAGGGCATGCAGTTGGTTTGATAGTGATATGTTGAATATTTTTTATTTTATTAAGTTTTGAAGTCTGACTAATTATAATTTAGATATAGGTGTACGTTTGAGCACATAACTTTCTCTATATATATCAAAATTAAGTTGTTTTTTTTTTGTTAGAAAGAAGACATCAATACCTAGGGCATAGATATTTTTCATAATTTTTTTGAATTAGTTTGCTATTTTTCCCAATGCATTGAACAAAGAAGTTCATGTTCGGTGAAAAAGCTACATTCATAAAAAATAAAATAAAAATATATTAATAAATTTAAATATATTAAAAATTATACTATTTGGAAAGCTTATAATAAGGACTAAATCCTTAAGAAAAAAAAACTTCTAAATGAATTCGTTTGACCCCTCAAAAGCTAATGTAAAATTGGTTTTCTATCAGCATTTGATAGATGAAAAGGAGACTCCATTGCAAGTATGATTTAGAAGTAGAGAGGTTCTATCCAAGAAATTTTGATCTAAGAGCCTTTGATCTAACTCTCTTCAATTAATTACTTCAAATGGGACCTCTTAAAGCTTAAATAATTATATTTTCCAAAAAATGTATGATTTCAGCAAAAATCAGGATGTACCAAAAAGTGGGAACCAGCTTTGTGAGTTCACCCTGGATCTACACTTGAATCTGGTGCAGGATCTTCATCCAGTAACTAAGGCATCTGGCCTTAGGGGGTGAAATCTTCCTACAAAATCTTGCAGAACCCCCTAAATAGATCTATGATCGATCAAGGTTTATTACAGATGCTTGGAGATGATTATCTGGAATTCATCATACCGACCTTGGAATCTAGTGGATTGGATTATGTTGAACAAGATATCCAGTTGAACTTTACAATTGTATTTATTTCAACTTAAAGTTAGGGTTTCCAAAGTTAAAAAGGGAAAATGTGAATCATTTCTCACACTGCGAGCAAGGAGTTGAAGCTGCAAAGTGAGGTGAACTAGATTTCAAGGCAATCAGAACACTTGAGGTGATCCGACAAGTAGTTCTTGTGCATCCGATAGAAGAAAAAAGTATTTATCGAAGCGTGTTCATCCCTTGAACCCTAAATTTCTTGAATTGGCGTCTTCTCATGTTGATACACCTTTGGTAGTAGAAATTTTTGAATGAGCAAGGCCATAATTTAAAATACATCCATTTAAATCTATTGAGGATGATCCCAATGGTTCTTTTTCATCTATGCCATACAAAGCTGTACATGTTGACAATGTTAGGAAATACATTCACTGCATAATTGAGGAAACTAGAAGTAAGGAGATCTTAACCTTGTATACTAAGCACATAATGGATGAAGTTGGAAACCCCAAATTGGAATATGCATAGTTGGAGAAGAAGGGTTTCACGTAGTTTGTTCATTTTTTGACGTTCGATGAAGATGAATGGGTAAGATATATTTTGAGCTATGTCCACGATGAATTCATATGGCTGGACAAATCTTATAAGATAACCAAACAGGTCATTCATGCAGTCACATGTCTGCACCAAAGTGGTGGAAAACCTAATTTGAGGAAGGTAACAAACTCAACCATCAACAAACTAATCGGTGCTTAATATGACAACAGGTCAATGATGATTGATGATATCTTAGAACATGATGTCAAATTTGCATCAATTATTATTGGGTACAAAGTTTATCAGCCTAGCAGGTTGAATTCGGTCTCCGCTACTGCAATTTATGCATCTTATCAGATGGTGAAAGAGGATATGCAGTATGACTTGTGCACAGTTCTTGTTGAAGAGATCCTCATAAATTTGAAGAAAATCAAATCAGAGAAGAAGCATGTTTTCAAATTCAGTTCATTGATTATCTATCTAGAACTATACTTCATGAATGAAATCCCTGGGACATGCAGGGTCCAATGGGCATTTGACTTACCAGTTGATGCTCAAATCAAACTAGGTCTACAAAGATTGGTAAATAAAGAGAATAAGATGGTTTCCCTATGGAGTTTCTTCAAAACTTTCCAAGGCAGAATGAAGATTAGGGAAAGGATCCCTAAGGAAGTAGTGGTCAAATATGCATATACTATCTGTTTCATGGTTGACAAGGACTAGTGCCATATGAAGGTAGTAGAGATAGGGACAATATGGATAATGCCAATGGGCTATGAGGTTGATGCTCAAACTCTTGAAGGCTATGCTCAACATCTTTTGAGAAAATCAATTGACCCTCAAGAACCAAAATTTGGCACATTCAAAGAAAAAGATATGGAATTGCATAAGAATTTCACTCAGCCTGTAAGGAAAACAAAGGTAACAAGAATGACTGAGGTAGTGGCTAAACAAATGGGCTTTACTAGAGAAGCTATCAAGAAAGACAAGGAGAAGAAGGCTCAAATGGAAGCAGAGGAGAAATCAAAGAAGCCTAAGACTGAACCGATTCCCTCCAAGACAAAGCCTAAGGAGACTAAGTCTTCTCCTAGTCTATTGAAGCCATCTCCTCAATCAACAACTCAAAGCTCATGCGGAAAAGGAATACTAAAGTATAAGTAGAAACTAAAAATAACTTATGTCACTGTATCTCTTGTTGCATCTGAGATAGAGTCAGATGAGGAAGTTGAGAAAGCAAAGAAGAAAGGAGAATTTTTCAGAGTGGTTAGGAAACAACAGTTTGGTGGTGCCTAGCAAAGAAAGAAGACAAAATTAGAACTTGCTCTAATCAGTAGGCCAAAAAGAGAAAAAAAGGTAAGGACAAAGCTTCATGTAGGTCTTGAATCCAACATGATGGAAGATAAATATACCATCATTCCCCCATTAACTGCAAAAGAATTGATTGATGAAATAGTTAATGATGGTAATCTCAGGAATATTAGTGTATACTATGAAAATATTGATGAGAATGATCAGAGGGAAATTGAGGAAGTTGTTGTGTTGCATTTTCATAACTTTAGCAAATCATTAATTGAGTTAGAACATAGCATTCCAAAATCCGATCTATATAACATTCTTGATGCTAGAAGGCTAACTACAAGCCGAGTAGATAAGGAAATGAAAGAACATGAATTGATCAATATTAGTTATTGTATCTCACAAGAAGAAGTTGATAGTCTCATGGAGAAACCCAATGAGAAGGAATTCTGAAGCAAAAACTGAGTAAACAGGCTTATGGTTGGCAGGGTTGAGGAAGTTAGAAAAGAAACTAAAGATATATGGAAAAATTTCATGAAGAACAATCGGTTTCCAATCAACCCCAAGTATGATGATGGTTCACAGAAGGAAGATATGTCCCCTTCGGAAGTACAGGCAGGTGCTCTAGGTAATCAGAAGGATGAAATTAAGACAGAAGCCAGTCTGAAAGATCGGGCCAATATAACCCTTAATGCTAAGGACATTCAAAATCCTCCGGTTGACAAGGATAACCTGGAGATGATGGAAGGGAAAGTTGAAGAGGCATAATACCGCACCAAGTGGTGACACTGGTGCAAAGGTTGAAGAAGAAGATAAAGGAATAGGAGATGTGAAAGAAAAAGAAAAGGATAAAGAAGAAGAACATACTGAGAAGGAACTAGATAAAGAAAAAATATGCAAAAAAAGAAGAATCAGAGAAGGATGTTGAGAAAGAGAAATCATAGGAGAAAGAGAAGGACAAGGTATCAGAAAGGCTAAAGAGGTGAATAAGGGAAAGCAAAAAAATGATGATGTCTCGGTGATCATGGCAATTGACACATCAAAGGACAAAGGGAAAAGGCTTTTCCCACAAATATCCATCAATTTTGATGGACCTCTTAACATTGGATAGATGTATCCGGCTGAAAGGCTGATGGTTGCTACAACAGTTCAGGCTCAAGTTAGTCAGGACTTGGTTAAGTTAGAGAGTGAGGACAAAATGTTTATTGAGATGTCTGTAAGTGTTTTGCAAAAGGTGGTACCAAAACTGCAATTAGATCCAAATTTTAACCCCTTCAGCAAGCTGTTATAGTTGATAAACAATATTAGTACCAATTTTGATTAATTGGAAAAGGCAACCACCAAGCAAGTATTGGACACATTCAAGGAGGTGCATATGCAAACATTCTAGAAGATGATTGAAGATGATAGGGTCAGATTGAGAAGAGGACTACATACAATTTATGAGGCATTGAGTGAAGGAGGAAAGATATATGTCATTCCTCACATTGTCCAAATTCACATAAGATATAGATAAGCAAATCAGTGTTTTCCAGGGCAAGCTTGATGGTATATCTCAGTCGCTTGATCCTAATGTAGCCCTTACCAACAGTATATAAGGAAAAGTGATGGCTCTAATTGATCAAATATCGAGCCTAAATACAAAAAAGGACAGAATACTGAGGCGAGTTGGTGAACTCCGGAACCTTATTGCCCCTGGATGGACACCATGTTGAGCAACAAAGTAGATTGCATGAAGACAATGTCAGAACCAATTCTGACAGACTTGAAAGATGTGGAGATATATGCTTTTGGACAACTTGAAGAATGGATGGGATACTCACTTAAGATTTTTGAAGACTCTTTTTGCAGATATTTTCAAGTATGTATAGAATATCTAGTATATACCCTTGTATATAACTTTTTGAGCAGCATCCCAAATTTGGCATTTCTATCAAAGGGGGAGAGTAGATTGAAAAATGTACAAATAATGATACAATTTTTTGAGTTTTTGGTCTAAGGGGGAGCCTTAGAAATTTTGATCCAGTATACAGGTTGACTCAACACTTCGTCATTTTTCACGGTGTTGCCATCAATGCCAAAGGGGGAGATTGTTGGCAATTTACACTCAAGCGATGGTTACCAATGCATGGATATTGGATTAGGGTTGTTATTGATGACAAATCTTCATGGAAATCCTATCTGGTAGTTATGGTTTTTGGTAACCGATAGAGATAATAGCTAAGTGAGTGGTCTGGTAATCTGTCACTGATATTTTAGGATAGCAGAGCACTTTTGTTCCAAAATCTTTGAGGTGATTTTGGTGGACAGATTCGTGCGTGGGATGATAGAGCCGACATGTAGAAATCATTTTGACATCAGTTGGTTGATCCACATATGTTTTAGAGAACCGGTCTAAGCTGACACTTGGTTACACTTTACATTGCATAATAAAGATGGTCGACTTGATGAATGTTTCATTTTGTGATTGCGGATATATATGACCAATGTAGAAGATATTTTTGTGAAGTGATATAAGTGAGTAGTGATCAAGAAACCTTTTTGGTGCAGTTTCACGTGCGCACTCTTGATCCGGTAGTTGACTAAGAAACAAAACATGGCATAGTTGCAAAGAAGTTACAATCAAACTTTTGCACTTAACTGGAACTCAACCAAGTATTGTTTGATGCTATTTTGGAGTTCAATCAGTGTAGTTATCATTGTAAATGAACTGTAAGTCAGTGTGACTTCCCTATTGTAATTGAACCTTTGGTTCTAGGTAGTGTGCCTGAATGCAAGTGCATTCACCTTATGTAATATTTATGTACTCTTGATCACAATATATGAATATTATGGGTTCCAATCCCACCACAGTTTTTCTCTTTCCGGGTTTCCACGTAAAAATCTTGGTGTTATGATTTTGTGGTTGATTATCTTGTGTTCCCACATTTTACTTTCTTGTATTTGCTTCTAGTGGTTTGAGAATAAGTTTGCAAATTTATTTATCGGTATAACACTGATTCACCCCCCCTCTCAGTGTTCCTTGATTCCAACAATTTTTTTGACTTAAATAATGGATCCTTTTTATGTTTCTAAATGGGGCCTCGTTATGGTTTGGGACTTGTTAATAACAGGGCCCTATTATTTTTTCACTAGGGGCCTCTGAAGCAAAATGAGGCCCTGTTTATTAAATAACATGGCACCGTTTCTCGAAACATGCTTTTCAACACACATAATTCCCCCTAAATGGGACTCAAGTTTGTGCACTTACCCAATGGCCCCATTCTAGAGTTTCATCAGTGCAAATCAAGTTAGGTATGTTCCTCAATTATATCTTTGATTGATTCAATGTCTATTTCTTTGCCTGTTTCTATTTGCATTGTTGAGAAGGCCTCACTTTCTCCCAAGTTTATCACTTCCTCTCTCATGGAGGCTAACACTTCGACTCTTGTATCACCTTGTATTGAGTCACCAACTTCCTCTACATCAACATGCTTGTTTGACTCTTTGTGTAGGATATCACAATGTTGTCTATGATCTTCACTTGATCGTTGAGACTTTTCTCTTTTAAGCTTTTGGATGTAGGTGTTGAAGTTGCCTCGTCCCTAGCTCTCTCTGTTAGTGAGGTGCCTGGTGTTGCCCTTGTGGTTGTTCCTCTCCGGGCTCATCCCTCCTCACCATATGATCTTGATAGAGAGGATGATGATCTCCTAAGGGATAACCTCTAGGACAATACCCTTCTTAGTGTGTGTGCATGTTTGTGCTCTTCTATGCTTTCTTTACATATTTGTTCCCTCTCAGAGGACCTAAGTTACTTCGCTGGTGCTTGGAAATGGCAGGTTGACTATCTTTATATGTTGTCATCCCCTAGAGGACCCAAGTTACTCTATATGCGCTTGAAAACATGGTATTTTATGTTGTGCACCTTCTTCTATTTTTTTAATTTGTTACATCTCTTTTTCATATCTTTCTTTTTAAAATTTTGGGATGATGCAAAGGGTTTGGGAAATTTAGGCCTTCTTCCATGCTGAACCTAATTTTTGTTTTATCTTTGTCTTCATGTACACTTCTTCAGATCTGAGAACTTTGGCACTTAGATGAAACACCCATTTGTAGCTATATCATTTATTTTATCTTAATGCTATGGGTTTTGATGCTAAATAATCGAATCCCCTTGTACTCTTGTATTTTTGTCAATTTTGTGGGTCTTATGTGTCATCTATTGAAGGTGAAATTCCACAGAAACATCTCGCTATGTTGACATGACACAACATTTCTTCTCCTTAGAATGCCATGCCTTTCATGCATACCATTCTAAGGGAGGGCTTTCATATCTGCATATCTGCATTTGCATATCTTTATCTTGGCATCTTGTTTGCCTTGGTCCAAGCCAAGCCACTTGATCTATTTATATTTTTTCTTTGGTGCAGGCCAAACCAATTCATCTATTTATCTTATCATCTTTTTTTGGGGCCAATCCACTAATTATCAAATCAATCTATGGTCGTCCTATTGTATGGCTATCTAGCATAACACAACTTGCTACCCACACTAGCAAAATCTTGTAAATCATCACCCTATTGTATGGCTATCTAGCATAACACAACTTGCTACCCATCCCAACACTATCTTGTATCCTTCATAATAGGGGTTCTCCTTCATTAAGTAGGGTCTATATCTATTGCACTATTTCATCTTCTTCATGCCTAATCACTTTATTTTTCAGTTTCTCATCCAGCACGCTTGTTTGTAGCTAATATGTTTGTGATGAAGAAACCTAGCGAAATCTAATGCAATTTGAAGTTTATTTCACTAGGGGAAACTTTGTTCGATTGGTGAATTCTTCTTCCGTTCACAATCTCGATAACATCCCTCTACTTTAGCTTCAGATGTATTGATAATGACATGCTCGTTTAAGTGGGGGAAAAATGTAATGGCTTAAATTGTACCCCATATAATTCCACGTCACATAAGCACCTTCTCTTTAAGTTAATCGGAATCCTTCTTCATGTCTCTTTGTCTGTTTGTCTACATAGACTACCATGTCAGCTTAGAATCTGGCAATAAGAGACATAGGTGTGGAAATAAGAGACATAGGTGTGGTGATGTTTTGATTAGGTTGACATGTGACTAACCTATGGAGAGCACAATGAAAATTATTGATGTTGTTACTATTGACCGAGAAATTGGGTTGAGAAACCAAAGAGCATTCATGACAATCTAGGCCAATAAAAAAACTTAATCAAACACGCAAATAAAACCTAATCTACCCAACATAATTATTAAACAAAAGATAATTCAAAACATGATGCAAACCATCATTCCCATGCTTCTTCAATTAAACTCTATTGTTTCTCCTTTCTACTCCACTATGGATATGTTGCTCTCTAAATGCGAGGTGCATGCATATAGATGAAAGCAAGTAGTGTGATGGCGAGATTACTAGAAATGTGATTACGAAAACTAAATTAGTAAATTAACAATTGTAAAACTAGATCCCTATTTCATTATTTTGACAGAATGTTGATGCTAAAACTAGATTGCTAAATGATTCAATGGAATAATGATGCTAATGATGTAAAACTAGATGATTTGAAACAGAAATGGGTTCTCCTTTTATAGACATCCAAATTTCAATAGACGATCAAGATTGAATTGATTTTTGGGACATCAAATAGACATGATTGAGTGCACGACACAACTGCCATTCAGGAGATGGACGAAAATGGAAGAAAATCGAGGAGAAGATATTATTGATGATTAATAAATAAAATCTTTAATTATCTCCTCATTAATATTGAATTAGCGAGAGCGAGATATTATGGAGATTTAATAATTAGAAATTATTATATATCTCCAGATGAGAGGATAAATAAAAGAATAATTTTTAAAAAAAAGATAGAATTAGCCCCACATGTGAGGATAAATAGAGATAATTAATAAATAAGATTTATTAAATCTCCTCGTAAAAAGAAAAAATTATGAAGAATTAATAAATAAAATTTATTATTTATCTCCGTTTTAGAAGAAAATATGATGAATTAATAAATTCAATTTATTAATTTTTTTTCATATCAATGAATTAGGTAATTAAATAAAATGAATTTATTTAATTAATAAGACAAGAGGATAAATAAATAAATAAATATTTAATTTTTAGAAGATGGGTTAATAAGAAAAGATGTTTAATTGATTAAACAATTAATTAAACTTAGGAGGAAAACAAATCAAACTAACATCTAGAGACCTTATTTTGGTCAAATTAAGTCAAATTGAGTCAAATTGGGTGAAATTGGGAAGAAGTGGGAAGAATTGGAAGGAAATGGGAAGAATTTGGGAAAATTGGGAAAATTAGGTAAAAACGAGTAAATTGGGTCAAACAAGTCAAGGGACAAGAAATAGGACAAAGATGATGCCATGGGACAGGAAATGAGGTCAAAATGATGTCATGGGACTAAAATTGGGAGAAAATGATGCCATCGAGATAGGTTTTGGGAGAAAAATGTTGTCGCAAGATCAAAATGGGAGCAAATTAAAATTATTAGGACATGATTTGGGACAAATTGATGGACCATGAAATGGATATAGGGATGATTTTGGGAAAAAATGATATCATGGAATTGAACTAGGGTGAAAATGATATCAATTGGATAGAAAACAAGAAAGGAGAAATGACACAGGATTGACCAATAGTAAAGACTATGCGTGCGATGAATAAAAAAATAAGAGACACATGCATTGATCATTTTTTAATGTCTACATTTTCCCCCTCTTTGAGACAATGAAATTTAGAGAATTGTTGCAAAGAAAATTCAATAAAAATCACATTATAAAATGTCCCTAGCATCAATGGAATTGAAATCGAAGTTGAAATGCGAAAGATACAAGCTCAGGAAGGTAATAAAGACCGTGACCAATGCAAAGGGGACTGCATACACATCCATCTAAGCAACATAAGGGGTTATAAAAGGGGGTGGGAGGGTTAAAAGAGATCATTTTCACTCTCTCATTTGGAATAATTGGAGCTCTAGAGCAAGGACGGATAAGCAAGGATGGTACAAATTTTGAGGGAGAATCATCGTGGAGAGTGCATGTAGAGCTACTGGCGATTAGAGGGCTCGGGACTAGAGGTATGTATCCTTATTCCCACTTGTCAATTTCTTATTTGAGCATGCTTTTCTAGATTAGATTTCCTCTTATTTATATGCATGTCAGGGGGTCAGGGGTTTAGTTGCACAATTGACTACGTTTTTGTGTAGTTGACTGAAGTCCTATGTAGTTTGGGGTTGAAGTTGTGAAATTGGGGCCTGAAACAGTTAGAAGCCAGAACTACGCAACTCAAAGCTCTAACTGTGCATTGTCTGGTTCTATTACACATTTGACTAGGTCAAATTGTAGGCTTGACTTGGGTTTAGTCTATGGTTGGAGTAGTATGTGGATTAGTTTGACCTAGGGTGGATGTGCATGTGGCCAATTAGAGTACTTAATTAGGGTTTCCAATTAGGGCTTTTGAATGTACACAACTACTTGGTTGATAGGACATGACTGATATGGTTAGGGTTAACACAATGTGTACCCCATTGTGTTTTAGGTTAAGCTTCCTTTTTTATAGACTTGAGAGAGTTGGCCTATATGCATATGATTGTGTCATCAGTTGAGAGGACAACAAAGGGATTGCCTCTTGCACTTAGGACTACATCATACAACATATATGTCAGAGATAAGCACAAATAGGGGACTTAACACCACATTAGCCAAGTGGTGGCATTCAGAGATAAATTCATTTCATCTGCTAATGGAAGAGGTGATGGTCACACTGGAGGTCATGTGGCGTATACTGAGGATTCCTATCCATGGTGAGCTAGTGGTGTATGATCCTTCTATAAGGATAGAGGCCCTTAGCTACATGTTTGCAGTTGATGCAAATGAGCTATGTATTGTCGACTATGAGATCACATAGGAGATGATGGCGGCTCAACATTTGAGATTGGTGACTGTTATCAGCATATTTTTAGTGGGATTGGTAGCACTAGATAGTTGAGGACATGGATTCTAGATTGGATGGGGTCACGTGCTAGAGTGCATGGTGATGGATGGGATAGTGTTTGTGTGGGGACCATGCATTCTTGACATGTTGTATTTTCATCTATAGTAGGTGGCATATAGGCAGTCTTTGACTGTTAGTTACGGGTTGACATTACTACAGGTGGGGGATTAATATGCACACCTATATTAAATAGACAGGTGCAACCAAGAATACTTTATATATATCTATATGATAGGGCACTACCGTAGGGACTATTGGGTTATACATGTATTGGAGAAATGAGTTAGACTACCTCAGAGGTTTCACATGGAGACTATAAAAAGACTGTCCTGGCTGGTCGAATGATGACGAGTATCTCTTGTATTGCAAATAGGGGAGATACCTGATAGGTCAGACTATTTTGAGATAGAGGATCATTGAGGTTCAATTGTTAGGGAGGGTACAATGATAGTTTGGAGAGCAGCAGGATGTCCCTACAGGTATGGCATATTATGCGCAATCCAACAAAGACGTTGGAGATTGGGGACTAGTCATCAGACCACATGTAGCCTTTACAAAGTTCAAGTAGTTACAACCCTGATAATGGGCTGTAGGTCTAGATGTTATAGATGCAGGAATGATAGTAACATATGATAGGTGGTTTATAGAGCATAGACCAACCCCTTTGAAAAATTTGGAGATTCCAATTCTGATGGTGGCACCATGACATGAGCAAAGGAAAGGACAGGATGAGTCAGATGAGGATGATGATAAGGGAGACGATCATGATGCCATTCCTATATTGATGGATCAGGCTGATGGTATAGAGGCTCCAGAGGATGAGCCTATGTAGGACATGGTAGTAGGTGAAAAGGTTGAGAATATTCTAGATGATAGGGCTACGAGGGCAGAGGTGGGGTATCACAACTCGAGCACATCTCAGTGCTAGAAAGACAAATAACATCTTTTCGGACAATTTAGACAACATGGGATGCTGAGCGAGCATCTTTGATTTTGGGTATGGAGAGATTAACATTGGAGAGGGATCAATTGAGTGTAGAGAGGGCTACACTATTGGCAAAGATAGACTCATTGATATCTTCTTGAGATATAGCAGATAGGATAGCCTGGGAGGCAAAGCAAGAAATTTTAATTATAGATAGGGAAGACTTACAGTAGAGATGGCTATACTTATAGCCTCTCAAGAGACAACAATGTCCATAGCATAGAGAGTAAATGAGGCTATCCAGGATTTCAGTTAGAGTGCCATAGATATCAGCATGCACGAGGCCATCCAAGAGATAAGATAGATAGGGAAGGAGGCCAAGTATTAGAGGGATTGGAATGAGAGCACGGTACTAGCAGAGAAGAGAACACCATCATATCAGGCACAAAACATGTCACACAACAAGACACATTCCTCGAGGACACAGAGCAGTGCAAGGGTGATAGGGCACTTGAGGCCACTAGGATAGGCAAGAATAGAGACAAGAGGAGCTTCATCCCAGGACAAGATAAAGGTTAGGAGGACCGAGGGAGTACCCAGTGATATTTCTAGTGATTACATTTTTCTTATGATGTAGACAGTTATAAGATGCTACTATGCCTGCGAGCTCTATTTGACAAAGATACTCTAATTTTTGTACTTTGATAGGCTCGATGATGTATATATGAGATGATGAGACTACATGATGTGTTGTATGAGATGCTTCAATTTTTTACAATAATGTTTATATGTATGTTTTGTTTCTATATGGTGATGATGGTATCAATGCTTTGCATGATGCCTTGATGTTATTAGGATGTGTACATGCATGTGATGTTATGTAATGTATGCATTAGGATGTAATGCTATAATTATATTCTATGATACTAACATATGTATGCAAGATGAAATGTTACATGAGTGATTATGATATGCATGTGTACTAACATGTTGTGAATACAAAACACACATTTTTGGGTACTAGAGTATGAAACCAAGAGGACTGCAAGGTGTAATGGCACCAAAATGTAATGGTGGATGAAAAATGTGTGAATGAGAGATCAAGAGGAAAGCTACCCTTTCCCTCCAAGGAGAGATGAGAGTTTCACTATGGATTTCACTTCAAACACTTTTCACGCATTACATTGGGAGAGAGGGGGGGGGAATACATTAGATTCAACCTCCAAAGAAGAAGATAGAATTCTGAATGAATTGAGAATGATAAGGCAATCCCCTCTTCTACTCGGAATGGAAAGGAATTGATTGAATCATGTACAGAGACTAAGTGCAAAAGTGACAAAAAACTGATTATAACTTGAGATTGAAACGTGGCATGAAGTTGTGCACTTGGATCTGGCATTAATATGTCGAGACGAAGTTGGCCTACGAATTTGAGGAAAAGTTGCTTGGGCCATGGGGGGGATGTACACAGTCCTTCAAAAAATTTGTGAAATGAAAATGGTTTTTCCACCTTTGCAAATGAAGTTCAAATCTGAAAGTACAACTGGGCACCTACAACCTACACACATAAAAGAGAGGAAAAGGGGTTGGGATTGGGAGTTTGCCTTTAGGTCAAACCCCAGTTTTGGAATTAACCAAGTAATGAAATAAAGTACTTGCAAGTAAATGTAATTGAAAGACTGTAATGTAAATCACCTCAAGGGAGGTTGTAGATAGAATGTAGGTAGATTTTCTTGTGTGGAATTGAATGTTGGAATCAATGTCCTCTTCAATGGTTGAATCCTTGACTTGAATGCAACACCTAGCCTTGAAGGGAGACTTGAGAATTCTCAATGCTTGAAAGGAATGCTTGAAATCTTTAATGCTCTTGAATGCTTAATCACATGTAAATTTTCCACTCATCCAACTTATGCAAATGAGAGGGTAAATGCAACTTTTATACTTGTCAATTACTGTTAATGAAACTAATTTTCATTATAGGTTGACATCGGGGAAGTTTTCCCGCTCACTGCACAACCTTTAATGCAATCTCAGGAAAGATCCTACCCCAAAATAGGGCAGGGACAAAGGTGCCACACCCTTATCCAGGGAGGACAGGGGCATGGCACCACTATACTAGGGGGGATAGGGGCACATGCCCCTATCCTGTCCTTTTCTCCAGGGCAGAGTGCAGACAGGGTGGTGCAGAGGGCAAGGGAGAAGCAGTTTTCAGGGGTTGAGCAGTCTTCGATCTCCAATCAGGCTAGGGGATTCAATTTTGCATGTGTGAGGACCCTAATGTAGTAAAAAATTGCTAGGGTTGCAATTTTATGACACTTCATTTATCCCCCACTTTAGTGGGAGTATGAGCGTATGCCAATGCTATCGGTAAAGTACAAGGAAACAAGATTGAATGACTTTTACCATGCCAAGGAGGTAAGATGTGCCAAGCCCCTAGTGGACTTAGGATCTTACAACTTTGATTGACAAAGTAAAAGGGAAGATCAAGAAGGGGAAAGCCATGACTGCAAGTAGCAAAGTTCCCCTCACTATGAGTCAGGAAAGAAAGGATACCAAAGATTACAAAGAAAAACAAAGTTCACTAAGTAATTATTAAGTATCCAGAAGGAGAATATGAGTGGAGTGTATGCCCCCACATTAAAGAGATCGTGCACACCTTATCAGGAGTGATTGCTTTAAGTAGGATTCACCCAAGAGAGAGAGAAGAGAGGGAGCACATTATCACAAGGATTTAGCCCCCAATTGATAAACCCAAGGATAATGAACACAAAACATGAGGTAGTTTCACTTTCCTCGGGGTTAGTATGTTGTATGATAACTCATGTATATCATATATGTATGTGTATATAATAATCGCCATTCCCCAACAAAAGGAAACTACGTTGGAAGAAAGGGAATAGAAGATGTCTTTTGAGTCAACATGAAAGAGACCAAAAGAGATCTCAATGCTTTTCATCATCCTCAAGTAGACATTAAGGGGAGAATAGAAGAATAGGGGTACACATAGAAGAATAGTCACAAAAGAGCGAGAAAGGAGAGAGAGAAGATCTACAATACTAATATTTCTAATCTATCATGACATTCGCCTCCCGATCTTGCTGATCACTATTTCGGGAAGGCGAGAAACATGCCAGAGGAGCGACATAGAGGAAAACAAATGGAGCTATCACAAGATCCAAACAAGGACTATGCTCATGTGGTAAGTCACTTTATTTGGTTCTAGGAGCTAGGATTAGGGTTTGTAAAAATTCAGTGGATAAATGCTTGTCCACATCAACATATTCATACTCACTATCGAAAGCACTAGGAGTTGTATTGCCATCCTGAATAAAATTTTCACCCATTTCTTCATCAAAGTTTAGAGAAAGAGGAGAAAGAACACGAATAGGAGTAAAGCCATCACATATTTTGTGCAACTTATGATTTGGAGATGTAGGTTGAACATCTTGCTTAGGAGAAAAGGGATTAATGTCAATTGTTGGAGTCTTAGGAGATTGAGTATTTTGAGGGACAACTTCACGAGCTCAAACATGATATCTTCGTCAGCATTCTCTTGCATAACGATTTCATCGAGACTATCTTAGTGGAAGGCTGAGAAGGAGGAGGAACACTTGAAAAAGTAGGAATGTTTCTCTTCTTGATAGTTGAAAGTTTAGGTTGAGTTCTTTTAGGTTGAACAAGAGGAGAAGCAGGCCTTTTCTCTCGATAAGAGGAAGGAGGTGGAACTTCTCTATACAAAGGAGGAATGTTAGGTGTAGGAAGGAGACCAAGTCCATCATGAGGAGGAGGTATGAGTCTAAGCCTAGGAGGAATATTTTTTTGTTTCTTAGGAGAAGGAATAGACACATCCATAGGAATAAGTTGAGGTTCTTCTTTAGGAAGAAGATTAGTTCTATCCATGAAGGGAAGAACTTTATCTTGAAGAATAATAGGAATGTGAAGTGTTGGGGATCTAGGCTGACTTAAGGATAATATCATATCTTTCATGCATTTTTGATAAGATTGAAAAAGAGCATCGCTCCTTGATGGAAGATATTGAAATTGTTTAGGCCAAAAGAAATCAATAGGAACACCGAGGCTTCTTTTAGATGGTTTAAATAAGCTAATGTTCATAGTTAAGATTTTGCAATTGTGAGGAAATTTTAAACACTTATGGAATGGAGAAGCAATATCCTTCATGGAAGATAGCCAAGGATAGCCCGGCTTCACACAGAATTGCTCAGAAGAGGGAATGATAAAAAAGTTGACATCCATAGATTTAGTATGCACTTCAACAAGAAGGGTGATAGAGCCAATGGTAGGATAAGAGAATCCATCAAATAACTTCACAACCACACTAGAATCATCATATATTGCTTTATGCAATCGTAAAATGAAAAGATACTCTTCAGTTATGATATTAACCATGCAAGAGGGATCAATAAGGGCACCACAGAAAGGTATATCCTTAACCTTTGCAACTATGTATAAAGGGCCATTGGGTGCTCTAATGGTATGACTAGGGTCAAATGTAATACAAGGATCTTTAGGCGTATCTTGTTTTTCTACCATATTTACCAAGTTCAGAGCCATAGAGCTGAATTCCTCAAAAGAGAAAGAAGTAGGCACAATATCAATCATGTGAGAGGTATGAGAAGGTAAGGAATAAGTGAAAATCCTAAGATGTTTATTAGGAGGAGCTACTGATTTATTCCCTTTATCATTCACACCTACCACAAATATAGTATTATTATCAATCAAATCTTGAATCTTATTTTTCAGTGCGAAACATTTCTCAGTATCATGACCCAACTGACGATGAAATTGACAAAATGAATTGTTATCAAAATAAGCGGATGCAAGTTTAGAAGGATCAACTTATTTTATAGGAGGAAGTTTGATAACATTTCTTTGCAACAACTGAGACATAATACTATGTAAAGATTCATTCAAAGGAGTAAACTGTCTTTCTCTATTGAAAAATTTAGAAATAGAAGGCATGCCTGTTGTAGCATTCACATTGTTGATGTTGATTGTATCATCGAACTTGATTAAGCTTTTTATTGGTTTGAAATTCACAAATGGTTGTTGAACACTCTTCCCCTTAACACTCAGAGCCATACAAGTGGATTGCTCCATTTGACTCACAACCAGTTGATGATTGTGGAGTGTTGCACACAACTGTGGAAAGGAACTAAACTCAGCCAAAATAAGATTTTCCCTAATATACTTTTGCAAATTAGAAATGAAAATTCTTTGAATATCATTATCTGGTACAGGTAAAGAAATTTGAGCATACAAATGCTTATATTTACCAATGAAATCAGATACTTTTTCTCTAACACCTTGTTTAGACTGCATTAAATTAGTCAAGTGATTTAAGGTCCAATGTTGTTTGGAAATTGTTGGATGAAAGCATTTGCCATTTGTTGAAAATAAGTGATAGAATAAGAAGGAAAAGAGCAATACCATTGTAAAGCCTTATCTCTTAGTGTTCTTGTAAACAATTTTGCAAGCAATCTTTGATCATAAGCAAAATCGGTACACAAGGTTTGAAATGTTTTGACATACGTAAGAGGATCACCTTTTCCATTATAGAGTTCTAATTGTGGGACCTCAACATGTTTAGGTGGAATGGCTTTTATAATATCAAGAGAAAGTGGGCTTGCAACATCAAATGTGGGCACACTAAACTTGGATTGACTCATAGAAGCAATTTGTTGTTGTAAGGAAGACATTGTTTGAGCAAGATTGTTAATTGTTTCTTCGGTAGAAGACTTGACATTAGACATAGTTGATTGAAAAGGTGGTGTGATGTTATTGAAAGAAGGCATGGAATGAGAATAAGGTGGTTGGAAATTATGATAAGTAGGCATAGGTGATGATTGGGTAGGAAAAGGGACACTTAAAAGAGAAACACAATTGTTGAAGGAATTGCCCCCTTGTGTCACATTAATTGGTTGAGGAATAATAGGAATACTTATGGAAGACATAGATAAAGATGGAGGATTAAATTAAGAAGAGGGATTGCCCCCATGACCAATAGTTGTAGGAATGACATTTTGAGTTCATGTAGCCATGATGTTGGAGGTAAAAGTAGGAATACTAGTCATAAGAGTAGTCAAAGGAATTGAAGGATTGACTTGTGTTGAAGGTTGTGAATAACCTAGGGTTTCGGCACAACTCTTGATAGGCATGACATTAGAATCAACAATATGTGCAATACCACACAATATATGAATTCCATTCTTATCACTTTGAATCATGCGCTTAAGGCCTTCAATTAATGGAAGAGCTTCACTATTAGGGTATTCTTGGGACATCCATTGTTGAGAGTTATGAAATTGATTGTCCAATGTGGAAAGTTGATCTATAGAGACCCTAGTTAAAGCTTCTTCTTCATCATGGGATTCATCAATGGGGTGAATAGGCACATGATTAGGATGGGAAGAATTAGCATGATCCTCATTAAAGAAGTCACCCAAATTAGGCTCCATCTCCTCGGTAATGAGACCTTGGGAGGCCTTAATTCTAATGATTTGTCTAACAGGGAGAGTATAGGTAGGACTAATAGTGGTAAAACTCATGCACTAGAGGGAAAATTTAAAATTTTGAATTTTGAATTTTGAATTATTGGAACAAAGCTTACAAAATTGAGTAATGCAAATTTTAAGAAAATACTAATTAAACAATTTGAACTTTGTTGGAATAAGAGGATGAGACAATTTCCAAAAATGAAAGGAAATAGGAATTTTAAAATTAGGGCCAAGAGAATACCACTTAATTTTAAAATCAAGGCAGACTATAATTGATAGGGAGAGTCCTAATTTACCACCAACTGGAGTTCTTTGATGGTGTAATCCTATTCTCTATTCGGGCCCATAGTCTTCTCCTATGTACTCCCCTACCAATAGTTTGCTTGTTTCACCTTCCTCAAGCTCACAAGGTAAGCTTGATCACTATATCCTTGCAGGGGTGTAGGACAGTCAACACTTGTTCTCTCTCTTTGCAAAACTACCCTTCATGTTTGGTTTGGCACAGTCTCTTCTTCGGGTTCCAAAATGACTAAGTTCTAGGGCTTATAGCCTTCTGGATCTTCTTCCAATTATTAATAGATTCCTCCCCTGCAAGTTATCTCGTTCACACTACTGACACCTAGCCAGACTATCACCAAGCTCACCTAGGGCTAGTTTGCAGGAATAGCTAATACCATCTCTTGGACTTCCACAAATGAAAATCTACTGTACATGATTAGCTCTACTTGACCTCCTCCAATGGTCATGTGGAGTTTCAAGCCAGAGCCATGTTGTTATTTACAAATAGAGAACCAAAACTGAAAAAGGAAAACTTATTAACAGATTCTGAGCTTATTTCCGGGATCAACCCAATAACTCATAGAATAGAGAAATGAAGCATTTACATTGACTGCATAAGTTAACTTAAAGATTCTAAAACATTATTGCAATTCACAAACAAAAATTAGACACTGAATAGAAACCAAAAAATAGACTTCTCTTTATTATTCAGGAAAACAGATGTGTTCTCTGTGGAAATAAACAATCTATATTCAAAACCACAACAACAACAACCCTTTTACAGATTTACGTTGGGTCTTTTATACATTTCATCCTCTGTCGTGAACTCCTCCTATTGGACAAGATTGATCTCATTACCAATAGTTTCCAGTGGAAACTATTGGGCAGGTTCTATCGGAGCATCCGGGTAACATCCAAACAAGGTTACCGATGTTCGATGACAACCTCCAACTCTTCGCACTTCCTATCAGGTCTTTGGTGTAATCATCAGAATGGGCTACCGATGACCGACATCTTCACACTTCCTCTTTGCACTTTCCATCAGGTCATTGAGTACCATGACATTGCGCTTTTCCAATGGTCGATGTCTCCAAAGTCAATCTCCTCCGCTTGTGCCTTGTTATCGGGTTATTGGGGTAACAAGAAAACACTCCTCCCAATACCTGATAACTCTTTCCTTGACTAGCACTTTCCTATCGAGTCCGCGAGATAAAAAGAAACCATTCTACTTTGTCATCAGGTCATTGATGTAACATTGAAGGGTTCCCTTCGATAGTCAATGACTTACTCCGGTCCGTCCATTTTTCTATCGGGTCTGCGGGATAGCTTGAAACAACTCTCCCCAATAGCTGATAACAATACTTTGCACCTATGTTTTCTCATCGGGTCGTCGGGGTAGCTTGAAATGGCTCCTTCTGATACCCGATGACTCAACAATAAACAACCCATCGAAGTAGGTTATCCCGATGCACTTATGGGATGCTATTTCAAACTGAGAAAACACACATTTGAACCTAAGTGCTCCTGCACCATACTCCCTGAATGAGAAAGAAGTCAAGGGACTCCTTGGGGCAACACAGAGGAGGTAATTTTGAGCTTCAAAAAATCTGCCTCAGGGACCCAAGTGGCCTCAGATTCTGGAAGATGCTGCCATTTAACTAAATGCTCCATATAGGTGGTATGTCTGGTCTTCTTGAGGACTCATGAATCCAACACCCTTTCATCTTGTGGCCTATTTGCTGGCGGTAAAGGCAGGTCTAAAAGTGCCTGTGAGACCTTAGAAAATTGTTGACATTCTTTTGGAAGTGTACCCTTATATGGCACCAAGTCTGCAACATTGAAAATAGGAGATAAAGCCATGTCTTTGGGTAGGTCAAGTTTGTAGGCATTGTTTCCATACTTGGCCAAAATCTTACAAGGTCCAATTCTCCTCATTTAAAGTTTTCTAGGGACACCTTTTTGAAGCCTTTCTTTGTTCAAGTGAACCATTACCAAGTCCCCAACAACAAATTATACATCTCTTCTCTTTTCATCTACTTTGTCCTTAATTTTTTGAGAGTTGTCGAGTAAAGTTTGCCTAGCTTTCTCATGAATATCCTTCATGGACTGAGCCATGTCAATAGAATGTCCACTCTATTGTCCCATCTTCTTAATTTCTCTGAGCTCCAAAACACCTCTGGGATGAAGGCCATAAACTACTTCAAAAGGACTCTTACCGGTTGATCTATTCACATTGTCATTGTAAGCAAATTCATCCCGATGAATGATCTGATCCCAAGTTTTCCCATAATCCTTTGTCAAACATCTGAGAAGGTTCCCTAGTGTTCTATTGACCACCTCTATTTGGCCATCCATTTGGGGATGGTATGCTAAGCTAAAAGAAAAGTTAGTTCCCAATCTCTATCATAACGTTCTCTTGAAATGTCCAATGAATTTTGTATCTCTATCTGACACTATACTAATGGGTAAACCATGAATCCTAATGACCTCTTTGAAAAACAAGTGAGAAATATGACTGGGATCATGAGTCACCTTACAAGGAATAAAATGGGCCATTTTACTGAATCTATCTACGACAACGTAGATGCTATCAAATCCAGATTTGGTCTTGGGTAAACCAAAAACAAAGTCCATACTTACATACTCCCATGGCCTATTTGGGATAGGTAAAGGATGATACAGTCCAACATTAGAAGATGTTCCCTTATCTCTTTGACAAATTATGTATTGCTCCACATATCTCCTGATATCCCTTTGCATCTTTGGCCAATAGTAGAATCTTTGCACAAGTTCCAAAGTCTTATTCAAACCAAAATTTCCACTCAAGCATCCATTATTCTTTTCTTGCATCAAATTTTCTCTCATAGACCCTCTGGGTACACAAAGTTGTCCTCCTTTGAACAAAAGTACATCCTGCAAAGTGAATCTGCATATTCACTATGAAAATGATTCCTAAACTCTTGTTAAACCTTGTAGGCAACAACAAAATCTTCATCTTCTTCATATAAATTCTTGAAACTATCCACTCAAATGCTTTTGAGCTGCACTTCTTGTACTATTAGTAACCTCCTACTCAATGCATCATCTACCTTATTACATTTTCCTTTCTTGTATTTGATGGTAAAAGTATATGACTACAAATACTCTACCCATTTGATAGGCCTATGGTTTAACTTTTCTTGAGAATTAAGAAAGCTAAAAGCTTGATTATCAGTGTAAACCACAAATTCATTAGGTAGAAAATAATGCCTCCATTTCCTAAGTGACTGGACAAGTGCATACAATTCCAAATCATAGGAGAAATACCTTTTCTTTGCATCATTGAGTTTCTCGCTGAAAAATGCAACTTGTCTATTGTCTTGACTCAAAACTGCTCCAACCGCTATGTTGCTGGCATCACATTCAAATGTGAAAATTTTGTCAAAGCTTGGTAGGATTAGTACCGGTTGTGTAGCCACCTTTGTCTTCAAGAGATCAAACCCTTTTTGTGCTTCCTTTTTCCATACAAAATTGGTTCTCACACCTCCCTTGATTGTCTCTAGCATAGGTGCACATATCTCACTGAACCCTCTGATGAACTTCCTGTAAAAATGAGCCAAACCATGAAAAATCCTCACTTCACTTGCTATTTGAGGAGTAGGCCAATTGGTTATTGCTTCCACCTTTGAAGTTTCCATTTTCAAATCACCACTTGAGATTATAAACCGAAGATACACTAATTCTTGTTTCATAAACTCACATTTCTCCAAATTGATGGTTAGTTGTTCATCATATAGTTTTTCCAAGATAATTTCTATATGCTTAAGATGCTCATCTTTAAACGTGCTAAAAATTAATATGTCATCTAGGTAAACAACAACAAATTTACCAATGTAGTCCTTGAGTACTTCATTCATGAGCCTCATGAATGTGCTAGGAGCATTGGTGAGTCCAAATGACATAACAAACCATTCATAAAGTCCTTCTGTAGTCTTGAAGGCTATCTTCCATTCATCTCCCTCCTTGATTCAGATTTGGTTGTAACCACTCTTGAGGTCTATCTTGGTAAAATACTTAGCACCCCCTAAACAATCCATTAAATCTTCAATTATGGGAATAGGAAATCTATACCTGATTGTAATCTGGTTGATGGCTCTTGAATTAGTGCACAATCTCCAAGTACCTCCCTTCTTTGGTGCCATCACAGTGGGCACTGCACATGGGTTGATGCTTTTACTCATCAGACCATTGTCCAAAAGCTCTTGTATTTGTTTAGCTACCTCCTGATTCTGCTCTAGTGTCATCTTATAGGCTGTCTTATTAGGCAAAGAAGCACGTTGAGGAGACAATGTTGCAGGTGTTCCATCACTAATGATCTCCTTGAACTTGTTTAGTATCTGTTGTACTTCATTGGGAATGCATACTTTCTTTTCCTTGCGTTCTTCTTTAGGTTTCACTACAAGTGCAAACCCCACTCCTTCTCCTTCCTTGAGGGTGTTAATGAACTCATTCTCACCAACTAGCAACACATTGGAACCCTTAGGTCTACTTCCTTCTTCATCTTTTAAGGACTGAATTTTGTAAGTAACTCCATCTTTTTGGAAAGTATAAGAATTCTTTTCTCCATGGTGTACTGATTTCCTGTCAAATTACCAGGGTCTACCTAAGAGTAGGTGGCATGCATCCATTGGCAAGATATCACACAAAATCTTGTCTTTGTAACTTCCTATAGTGAACTCCACCCAAGTTTGTTCATTCACTAGAGCATGTTGCTCCTTATTGAGCCAAGTAACCCTATAAGGATCACTATGTGAAATTATTTGCAGGTTAAGTTTACTTACTGCTTCTTCTGACACAATATTGTCAGTGGAACCTGAATCTACACCACTTTATACACTTTACCCATAATCTTGCATTTTATCCTAAATAAGGATCTTCTTTGGCTAGGTTCTTCCTTAATTGGTTCTTTGATCAAGACTCTTCACATCATGAGATTCTCTCCACTCTCAGAATCTAAACTCACTTCTGATGCCTTCACATTTGTTGTATTTTCTTGAACAAAATTTACTCTCCTTTCACCTCCTTGGGATGAAGAAGACTTCTTAGGACATCTATAAGCTAGGTGTCCAAGCTGATAGCAGTTGTAGCACTTCATTGTGGCAAAATAGGACCCTCTTCCTGATCCACTAGACCTTCCTCTATTAGAGTTGCTAGATCCCCTTCCTCTATAACTGCTATTGCTATTGGGATCCCTAATTTTCTCTACCAAATTGGATTCCTCTTGGGATCTTTGGTCTACACCTCTACCACCATAGCTACTCCTATGACCTCTGCCATCTCTTCCTCTACCTCTACCTCTATTGCTTTGTTCTTTTTTTTTCCTTGCTCTTTTCCTCCACCTTCAGTGCCAATTGAAAGAACTTATACACGGTGTTAGGACATAACAAACTTAACTCCTCTTGAATATTCCATCTCAAGCCATTCAAGTATCTGGCTACCTTGATGCTCTCATCCTGTAACACCTTGGATCTCAGACACAACTTCTGAAATTCCTTAGTGTAGTTGCTCACATCCAAGTCTCTTTGTCTCAAGTTTTGTCTACTTTTGTGCAGTTGGATCTCATAATCTTCAGGGATATAGGCTTCCCTCACCTTGGCTACCATTCCTTTCCAATTGGCTATTTGGTTCTTACCCTCTTTTTGCCTTTCTTCTTGGATAAACTTCCACCAAGTCAAGACTACTGGCTATCTTCACCTTTTGGGATTCACTAATTCCATCACACTCAAACTCATTCTCCAATCCTTCAATCCATTCCATGACTACTTCAGGCTCCATTTTCCCATAAAAAAGGGGCAATCCTTCCAAGGATTTTCCCCCTAAGGCTTTAATTGCTTTAAGGAAAGGTTCTTTAGGTAGAACAGGGTCTGGTTCAGGTATCCTATCCTCTTCTACTGATTCTTTTCCCTTCCCTTCATTGACCTTAATTGTTACTTTCTTAGTTCTATCCTCAACTACGTATAGTTTTCTCTCCAATTGTAGCAATTTTTCTCTAAGGAGTCTATTCTCTTCCTCCTGATCTTCTACCTTCTTGGCTAAGTCTTCATTGGTCACCATTCTAAGACTATTTTCTCCTATGGATCCAATGTTTATCATCAACAAGTTTCTTTCCAAGTCTTAACTTGCTATGGTACCACTTTGATAGGGAGAGTCTTAATTTACCACCAACTGGAGTTCTTTGATGGTTTAATCCTATTCTCTATTAGGGCCCATAGTCTTCTCCTATGTACTCCCCTACCAATAGTCTACTTGTTTCACCTTCCTCAAGCTCACAAGGTAAGCTTGCTCACTATATCCTTGTAGGGGTGCAGGACAATCAACACTTGCTCTCTCTCTTTGCAAAACCACCCTTCATGTTTGGTTTGGAAAACTTCTTCTTCCAGTTCCAAAATGACTAAGTTCTAGGGCTTATAGCCTTCTAGATCTTCTTCCAGTTCTCAATAGATTCCTCCCCTGCAAGTTATCTCCTTCACACTACTGACACCTAGTCCGACTATCACCAAGCTCGCCTAGGGCCAATTTGCAGGAATAGCTAATGCCATCACCTAGACTTCCACAAATGAAAACCTATTGTACATTATTGGCTTTGCTTGACCTCCTCCAATGGTCATGTGGAGTTTCAAGCCAGAGCCATGTTGTTATTTACAAACAGAGAACCAAAAATGAAAAAGGAAAACTTATTTACAAATTCTGAGCTTATTTCCGGGTTCAACCCAGTAACTCACAGAATAGAGAAATGAAGCGTTTACATTCACTGCATAATTTAACTTAAAGATTCTAAAATATTATTGCAATTCACAAACAGAAATCAGATACTGAATGGAAACCAGAAAATAGAGTTCTCTTTATTATTCAAGAAAACAGATGTGTTCTCCGTGGCAATCAACAATCCATATTCAAAATCACAACAACAGCAACCCTTTTACAGATTTTCATTGGGTCTTTTATACATTTTGTCCTCTGTCATGAACTCCTCCTATTGGACAAGATTGATCTCATTACCAATAGTTTCCAGCGGCAATTGTCGGGTAGGTTCTATCGGATCATCGGGGTAACATCCAAACAAGGTTACCGATGTCCGATGACAACCTCCAACTCTTCGCACTTCCTATTGGGTCTTCGGTGTAATCATCAGAGCGGGCTACCGATGACCGAAATCTTCACACTTCCGCTTTGCACTTTCCATCAGGTCATCGGGTAGCATAACATTGTGCTTTTCTGATGGCCAATGTCTCCAAATTCTACCTCCTTTGCTCGCGCCTTGTTATCAGGTTATCGGGGGTAACAAGAAAACACTCCTCCCGATACCCGATAACTCTTTCCTCGACTAACACTTTCCTATCGGGTCCGCGGGATAACAAGAAACCATTATGCTTTGTCATTGGGTCGTCGGTGTAACATTGAAGCGTTCCCTCTGATAGCCGATGACTTACTATGGTCCGTCCACTTTTTTATTGCGTCTGCGGGATAGCTTGAAACAACTCTCCCCGATAGCTGATAACAATACTCCGCGCCTATGTTGGCTCATCAAGTCATCGAGGTAGCTTGAAATAGCTCCTTTCGATACCCGATGACTCAACAATAAACAACCTATCAGAGTAGGTTATCCCGATTCACTTATGGGATGCTATTTCAATCTAAGAAAACACACATTTGAATCTAATCATACCAAAATTGTTGAAAACTTTGAAAATGAAACCAAAACTGGGTGCTCCTGCACCAATAATTAACCTCTTAATTTTAAATTTTTTCTTGAAATTTGAAATGTTGAATTTTGGAGGTATTTTTTATTCTAGAGGGATCAAAAATCAACAAAAATCAGCCAATATTCTAGATTTGGGCTATTAAATACAGTCATAACAATCTCCCAAAATTTTGGGAAAAAAGTCGAGGACCGTGGTGGGAATGCACATGGTCTGACCAACTTTTTCTAAAATTTTCAGGGATGAATATTATGATGATTTCAAAGATAACCCCAAAAAATTGGCAAATTTTACAATTTCTAGATGGGCAAAATTAAGGTTCAAATTTAAAAATAGGACCCTATTAGGGTTTTGGAGAAAAAGAGGAATTGAATTGCAAATTTGAAAAAGGTCAAACCTAATGGATAGGGACACCTTGGAAAATGTTTACAAATCTGAGTTTGAATGAAATTGATTGAAATTTGCACAAAATCCAATTAAATTTTAAAATTAGGGTTTTATGACCTGACCACTTAATTTTGAAATTTGAAATTTGGGGAAAAGGAGGGAAATTTAAAATTTCAATTGTAGGAATGAAAAGAAGTCTGAGAACAATCACAATTCTAAAAATTAAATGGAAATCCAATTTTTGCACAAGTTCAAGATGATTTTTGAAAATTAGGGTTTTAACAAGTAACCGCTTAATTTTGTAAATTTGATTTGCAAATTGAACAAGACAATGAGAAAATTGAATTTGACAAACAAAACAATTTTCAGATCTAAGATAACCACAAGCAATTTTTATAAATCACAAATTCAATTTTAATTTTTAAAACTAGGGTTTTTAATGATTTAACCACTAAGTTTGCAGAAAAATTTAAACTTGCAAATGAAAAAAATGTAATTTTGTTCCAAGGAAAGCATGCAAGACGTCGGGTTCACCAAAATGTAATGGTGGGTGAAAAATTTGTGAATGAGAGATCAAGAGGAAAGCTACCCTTTCCCTCCAAGGAGAGATGAGAGTTTCACTACGGATTTCCCTTCAAACACTTTTCACATATAACATTGGAAGAGGGGGGGGAAATACATTAGATTCAACCTCCAAAGAGGAAGATAGAATTCGAAATGAAATGAGAATGATAAGCCAATCCCCTCTTCTACTCGAAATGAAAAAGAATTGATTGAATTATTTACAGAGACTAAGTGCAAAAGTGACAAAAAATTGATTATAAATTGAGATCGAGTGTGGGATGAAGCTGTGCACCTGGATTTGGCAGTAATATGTCGAAACAAAGTTGTCCTGCGAATTTGAGGAAAAGTTGCCCGGACCATGGCGAGAATGTGCACGACCCTTCGAAAAATCCATGAAGCAAAAAGGGTTTTTCCACCTCTGCATATGAAGTCCAAATATGAAAGTACAACTACGCACCTACAACCTACACACATAAAAGAGAGGAAAAGGGGTTGGGATTGGGGGTTTTCCTTTAGGTCAAACCCCAGTTTTGGAACTAACCAAGTAATGAAATAAAGTACTTGCAAGTAAATGTAACTGAAAGACTATAATGTAAATCACCTTAAGGGAGGTTGTAGATAGAATGTAGGTAGATTTGCTTGTGTAGAATTAAATGTTGGAATCAATCTCCTCTTCAATGGTTGAATCCTTGACTTGAATGCAACACCTAGCCTTGAAGGGAGACTTGAGAATGCTCAATGCTGGAAAGAAATACTTGAATGCTTGATAACATGTAAATTTACCACTCATCCAACTTATGCAAATGAGAGGGTAAATGCAACTTTTATACTTGTCAATTAGGATTAATGAAACTGATTTTCATCACAGGCCGACATCAGGGAATTTTTCCTGCTCACTGCACAACCTTCTATGCAAACTAAGGAAAGTTCTTGCCCCAAAATAGGGTAGGGACATGGGTGCCATGTCGCTATCCTTCCCTTTTCTCTAGGGCAGAGTGTAGACAAGGTGGTGCGGAGGGCAAGGGAGAAGCATTTTTCAGGGGTTGAGCAGTCTCCGGTCTCTGGTCAAGCTAGGGGATTCGATTTCGCATGCGTGAGGACCCTAATGCGGTCGAAAATTGCTAGGATCACAATTTTATGACACTACACAAGGATTTATTAAATAAATGTTAGTAAGAGACATAAAGTAGATGAAGAAAAGTTAGAAATGGTGAAACCTTTCTTTCATAAGTGCACCTTTAGCAATAGAGAGATTTTTTAATATGGAAAGTGGATACATCATGCCATGACATAGGAGGTTAGAGCGATAATGCAATCCTTTAACAGAAAAAACAAACATATTGTAGACAAGGAATTTTCCATCTATCCAGAAATGTTTGTGTATGTTAAGCATTGAGGTATGTGTGATAGTCATGAGGTGAATATACCAACACATACACCCAAAACTTACTTGCCTCAGAACGTCATGAAAAAATCCTACAAATAGAAGAAAAAAATAAAAGATTACGAACCATCCCAACCACTCTCATCACTTGTGGATATCCTTGAGTAGCATAGGTACATGACCAAACATAAATCAATGAATGATAAGACTCACTAGACCAAGCAAGTCAAAAACCATTCTTCATCTTATTGTTAGAGTTGATAGATTGTGTTTGATAAGATGGTCATGATGTCTGGTTTCAGGAATGATGTACCTTGTTTAAGACAGACACAATTTGGTTTTAGTATTTTGTACCCTATATAAGACGGATGTTAGTTTGGATAGTGTTGATTGATTGATTGATTTATATGAGAATTTGATTTGTCTGATTGCTGACTGGATTGATAGGTTGTTTGTTGTTACTTGATTTGTGAAGCACAATGTTATACAAGTTTTTTGTTGCCAAAGAGGACAATTTATTGGTGGATTGAAAAAAATGATGATTTGTTTTTTGTTCTTTGATTGTTTTTCAATGTTTAGGGTTTTCGGTGGTTATTTGATGTTTTTGTTATTTCTTTAAGACATTTTCTAAATTTTTTTGGATATGTTTTCTAGGACGTTATTTAGATGTTTTTGATCTTTTTCCAAAACGTTATTTGGTTGTTTTGATCTTTTTTGAAGACATTGTCTTGATGTTTTGATCTTTTTTTCAAGATATTTTATTATTTTTTTGGTCTTGTTTCTTTCAGCACATTTTGTATCATTCAATCTTGTGGTGAGGACTCGATCTATTGATCATGGTAAGAGAATTGTTCCTAGTATCTAGCAAGGCAAGGAATATTATGAATGGATGAATGAACTAGAAATGAAAATGGATAGAATAAACATAGCGGTAGCTTATAATGGCATTGAATCTTCTTTAATTATCAAGGCCTATCTAATGATGGGATAACATGTTTTTAACAGGCTAAGGGATTAGAGATGACATGACAAGATGATAGCATGGTGCATTGAATGGCATGTGGGCCACAAGACTAGACATGTCAAGAGGTTTCAATTTTTTTTTTTGCATTTTTCTTTTTATCCTTAGATTTGATCAAGATCAAGGGATGGATTCAAATTGTAAATAGAGATGAGATATGGATAGAAAAGGCTAGATCATAAATGGATGAGATAAGGGATTTGAAGAAAGTGATAAGGTAAGTGATATGGACTAAAGAGATGTAGACAAGGTGAAGCAGATAGGACTAAAGGGATGTGGACAAGGTGAAAAAAATAGGACATGTAATGCTTAGGAATATTCTTAGCCTTGGCAAGATCAAAGATGGAAAATAGAATATGCATGTGGATAGGATAATGGATATGAAGGATGAAGGATAATGAAGGATGTGACATATAGGATGTGCTAGGATGACATTAATGGAACCTCCCCCTAAGTGTGGAATAAAAAAAGATGAAGGATTATACATGCCACCTATTTTCTAGGTCATCATGGTACTTACCCAAGGTGCCTTTTTGCTAGGTTTTTCATCAGTGGATGAATTATTTCTCTTAATTTTTTTCTTCTCTTTTTTCATTTTTTTTCTTCTTTTTTTCCATTTTTTTCATTTTCTCAAAAGACAATGGACACATGATAGGACACAGAGGAAGAACTCAAGCATCTTGTTGTTTGGATGGTACTCTTGAAAGATATGCAATGATAGAGCATGGTTGTTGATGGTATGCTCAAATACATTGGTAAGATAATGAAATGGAAATGAAATGGATGAGAAGATGGAACTAGGAGAAGGACTTATGCAAAGTATTGGATAAGAGGGATGGAAGGGTGGAAGAGAGGTGTTGGATAATAGATGGGAAATTTGAGGAGTTGTGCATGAGTGGGTGGAAATGTTAGCAAGATCAACATTGGCACACACCTTGAGGGGTTGTGGAGTGATGGAGGAAAAGTGAATTTTGGATTTTGATATTTGGATGGAGTGGCTATGAATTTTGGGACACAAGGACCCAAAATGGATTTAAAAGGTTGAAGATGTTTATAAGGAGGGATAAGGATCTCGGATGCCAACTTTAATTTTTCCTTCTAGGATGTTTTTCTTCAAGGAGCCTCTTGGGAATCCACATGGTTTTTGGATTATCTTTATGTTGTAGTTCCTTGGAACACATTGCTTCTACCAGTGACTTAGGAACCCATATGTCTTTTGAATTTTCTTTCATTTTCTTAGTGGGCATTTGTGGCCTTTTGAATACTTATTTATCTCCTTGGATCATATATTCCTTTATTTTTATATGTTGATTGGATGGGACATGTTGATCCTTAAATAGATGTGGATTGTTGGACTTACCGATTTTATGCTTGGCATCCAAATTGCTTCCAAAGGGAATGGAATTTATGGACAGACAGGAATGATACAAAGGTATTCTACATGGGCTGATGTAATAAGATAGTGAGAAAGTTCTTAGAGATGTGTGACATTTTTTTATCCTGAATAGGGAATGGAAGGATATATAAGGACCTAAAATGGCTGGAGGGATGAAGGGCTATATGCATACATTTGGATTTAGGAGGGATGTGGGATTTAGTAGGGATACCAACATATTGAAAGTGTGGTATGTTCCTAGGATCATGACCATCAAGATTTACTATGATAGAAAGGGATTCTAATGTACCTTGTTCATGGAGGTGTGATTGTTTGCCTTGATCAATCTTTTAACTAATGGGATACTCATTTATTTAGGAAGAAGATGTGAGCCCATTTTGAGGTGGATATGGAATGGAAGAATTGATAGGATTTCCAAGTAGGTTGGACCCAATGGAAGTGGAAGAACTGATAGGATTGTGAAGTAGGTTGAACCCAATGGAAGTGGAAGAGCTCATTTGACATGTAAGAGTTTCATGAACAACTTTCACATAGGTGTTGGGATCATGAAGAGGACTGTGAGGATTGATAGGATCTTCAAGTGGAATAGGAGGAATAATAGGTTCCTCTAGGGAGATGGAATCTTGTGGGGGGTATGGAGAATTAAGACATAGAGATGAAGGGATAGAGGGATCTTGATGGCGACTTGGAGGAACGATGAGATCTAGTGATAGATATGAAGGTGAAGGGATACTATGATCTTGAATTGGAAGGGGATCATTAGAATCCATTGTAAGGGTGTTTTAATCTCGATTTTGGATGGACTCATTAGGAAGGATGGGAGGGATTCCATGATCTTAGTTAGGAAGCATTGTGTCAATAGGACTTGGAAATACAATGTGCTCTTGTGGCAAAAAGGGATCACCTTGGATAAGATGGTCAACAATGGTGGGATCATCAAAGGAAATGAGATCTTGGTCAAACATTGGACGCAATGGGAAATCTTTAAGATCTTCATCTTGATTTGTTTCATGACTTATATCTCTTTCCTCTAGATTATCATCTTGACATCGGGTATGATTTTGAATACGTATGAGAGATTTTAGAAAGGATTCAATGTTTTGACATGAGCGAGATGGACTTTACATGTAACTCTCTATAATAGGAGAATATGGTTGCATTGGGTCTTTTATTTTTGAAGCATGAAAGGGACTTGCATCATGAATTGGATTAGCTTGGAAACCTATCCTGGATAGCCCTTGGGAGGTTGCATCATTGGATGTATCATTTGATGGAGATGGTGTAGATTTCTCTTGAGAAACTTTAGGTGATGAAGGAATTGTGGCTAACATGGAGGCCACTTGAGAGTCAATTTATTGATAGGAAGATAAGCCATTGCTAGACATAGGTAAATGATCATGTTTAGAAATAATCTCTTGTGTATAACCTAGTTGTTGAAGCAAACTGTCGATAAGTTTAGGTTGGCATTTTCACTGTTTGGGTGATCTTGTTTGTGATATCACTCCAAGATTTGCATGTTGTAATGTAGTCTTTGATTGACATTGTTGCATGATAGGTGACACGTTAACTATTTTTAGTTGATTTCCAAAGGGCGGCGTGTTTGTGACTATACTTGTGTTTGTTTGGGACACTCTTGATAATGCATTTGAAGACATAAGAGAATATTTACTAATGTGTGATGCGATCATAGGTAAAGTTGGTTGTATAATTGTATGTGGCCTTGGTAGGGGTTGACTTCTTTAAGCTTTTGTGGTTTCTTGAGGAAAGAATGGTTGCATACCCTAAAAATTTGGTTCAAAATATGGTGGTGGCCCTAGTTGAATTATATCAAACTCTGGTTCCATGATATTACTCCCTGGATGCGTCAAGTTGAACCCTGATTGTGTTGGGTGGAATAAGTTTTTGATTTGAGATATGATTGAATGGGGTTTGATTTGGAATTTGAGCAAATGAGGTTTTATACGAGACTTGATTGAATAAGGTTTGATTTGGGATTTGGTCAAATGAGTTTTTGATACATGTTCATTATTTGAAATTATTTTTTCATGTTTATTTGTGAGAGGAGAGTTGGTACATGTCTGACTGTGCAATCAGAGATTGTACATCAACTGGCTCAAAGTTTGGATTTGGACCTTTAAATTTTTGAAATAGTTTGGTCATATGGGATGTAATCTTTTCACTATTTTTCACTTTTTGTTCTAAAATCTCTATCTCTTGAGCTAGTTTTTCCTCTAGTGATGGAGAAGCATGGATGACATTTGTTTGTTCATGATAGATTTTATCCAAATTTTGAGACATGTATAAGTTGGATTCATATAATTGATTGTTTGATTGCAATGAAATGGTCCTATAATAGTTGGAAGGTTGACATGGGGAGTTTTGACATCTCCTAGAAGTTTGAGATCTCATTTCAAACATTGCACTATGCTATATTTTTTTGATTTTTGGAGTATTTTCAAGATTTTGGGAGAACTATAGACAAATGTAACTTTAAGATGATGATGCACCTATATTTTTTGGATTTTTTGGACTTTTTGAGACTTTGGAAAATATTTTAAGACTACAAATCTAAAGGTGTAACCCTAAGAAATTGGTATGATGTGAAGACATTGAAAGGACAAAGGGACAAGATGATGGATAAGGACAAAGTCACACCCATTGCTAGACTAATGAGCTAGGGGTTTTGATGATAGTGATTTATAGTGGACAAATTTCTCGATAAGGTGTAGACTTCCTGGCAATGATAGAGGGTTTAATCTAATATTTTAGGATTTTCAAAGTTTGATTTAGGATCTGAATGCAATATGAAGATGACCTAAAATGAGAATTTTATTTAAATGGATATGTGCTAAAGGGAATGCAAATGAACTAATGTGAAAGATTTTTGGATTGAACTAAGGAATGTCCTAATTTAGGTGTATTCCTCATTAAAGTGATAAGTGGTACTATGATAGAAAAATGGGAGGCTATGCAAAGATTACTCTAAAATGGTTTTTGGATAATTGAAAAGATAAACCTAAAATGCAAAAGGGATATGATTATGCTTATCCTAATATGACTTGAGATATGATATGGAAATTAACTTAAGAGTTAGGATAGTGAAAATCATGCAAAAATATTATCTAATGGTGATGATTTTGAGATGATATGAAATGAACCTAAAACTTAGGGTAGTGAAAATCATGCCAAATATTATCTAAAATGAAACCTAGGTTGAAACATTTTAGATTTCCCATATTCTGAAGTTGTGAGACTGCAATGTTTGAGAATGTTTTGGATTTTGGAATGAGGTTTTGAGTTAGCAATATTTGAATTTTGGGATAGGATTTTGATTTTGCAATGTCTGAGGTTTTGATTGAGGTTTTGTTTTGATTTTGATTTGGAAATGTTTATCACAAACACTCATATAACATAGCAAATAAAAATGGTTGTTTGATTGCTTGACTCTGAAAGACGGGGGATTCACTTAGTGAACCTGGGTTATAGCACATGCATCATGGCATACTGAATAATCCCCTATTTTCAAAAAATATTGCCCTAAACTCCTTTTTGGTCACCCCCTCCTAATACAAAGCCTGGATTAAAAGCCTCCCTATTTTCACCATATATTGTATGTTTTCTTAGATCGAATTAAAAAGCCCCCTATTTTCTTCGATAGGCAATATATTGTACCCTCATTTTTGGGATATTAAACTCCCCAATATGCATGCACGTGATATAATATTGCCTAGCTAGTGAAGCCCCCGTGCTCTGAAATAAAATCAAAATTATGACTAGAAGGGGCTTAAATTAGCCCAAATTTAACATTATTGGTTTCAATAGTTGAAAACACTTGGAAGCATGTATAACTTAGGCTAGAAAGTGTAAAGATCTGATGCTAATAGTAAACAAGATGAGAGGGGGGGGGTGAATCATACAAACTTAATCTTCAATATATTCAACAGATTCAACCTCGGTAGCTTATACTTCAGAATACATAACCAAAACTGTAAAACATTCAAACTCATGAACAGATAACATCACAAAACATATAACACCAGATTTAACGTGGAAACCCAAATAGGGAAAAACCACTGTGGGATTTTGGACCCACTAAAAAATATACCCTTCTAGAGTATGCTCGGTTAAAAGCAAATCCTGTTAAAGACTACAAACACATTGCTAGATGTGACCCGGTTAAGGGATTTCCCTCAGATCTGTTAGGATCTTCACTTTGTTAGAAGTGACCTTGTCAAAGGATTTCAAATACTCATTTAGAATGTTACCTTGCTAGAGGATTTACAAATAAGACTGTTAGGTCCACTCGGTTAAGATATTTCCTATCACTTACAAAATAAACAATAGTAATAAAATATATCTGCAACTTCACATCTGAAATGCTAAAGAAGATTCTTATTTGCTCAAAACAATCTTGTCATAAGACATATCTAATCCCTTGATGGGCTTGCTAGGCTACTCAATCTGTTCTTCAATCATATCTTCAAGCTTCTGAGCTCGGTAAACATTCTTGTAGCATCACTGTGCATACATTTGCCTGCATGTAGTGTTTATCAACAGTTCCTTATTTATAAACAATTTCTGACCACTTAATATCCTTGATCACATTTCCCATGATCAATCTTAGCCATCAGATCATCAAACTTGACTAGGTTCAATGTATCCTTCAATCTGAAAACATTTTACCTCGCCTTGGAACTTGCATTCCTTCCTAGGAACTTGTGCTAGGTTATTGCGGTTCAATATGTGTTGTAGATCTTCCTCCTATATTTTTATTGCCGTAGATTCTTAACAAACTTCTTGCACGACATACCAATCATTTATTCATCTCCAGCTCATCAACATCCTTCATTAAATAATGCTTTTATCCATCCAATGTGATCTATTATAACTCGGTTGTTACTCGGTTAATACTGAACTTCACTCAGTAGACATTTTGCCTTCGTTAACTGATATCGATAACCTTAGGGTTTACCGACTAGGTACCTTAGGGTTTACCGACTAGGTTCCTTGCTCGGTGACATAATACAATATTAAACTTATAATCAACAACATGTGTAGGATATCAAAACAATCAAAACAACATGATCTCATCATTGTCTATCTCGATAATAGTTGCTCATTGAATAACTTATATCTCCCCTTTATTATCACATTCTTTTTGTGTCACTTACCGACCTCCTAATACTCATCAACACATACTTCTCAAGATATGGCAACATCATATTGAATCAGAAAATCAATTTCTTGACATCAATGACAAAAAAATATTATTAAGACAGTAATCATCCTTCTTTAGTTATATCAACAATCTCCAACAACCTTCTCAATATCCTTATTGAAATGCCAACAATCTCCCCCTTTGGTATTGATGGCAAAACCAACAATTAAATGGTAATACCAACTTGATTTGTTGCAACTGATTCGGATTCAGATTGTTGTTTAGTCTTCTCCTATTATCCTTGAGCTGATCAAACCTTCTCTTGAAGTCTTCTCCCCCCTGGCATTGGTTTTTTGTTATCTTCTCCAATTAGTCTAACTTCTCCATTTAGTCTTCTCCCCCTTTGACAACAATGCCAAAAAGAAAAAGAGCTAGTTCATGGTTTCTTCCCTTGTGAAGTGATTTGCCTTACTGTGTTACACATGTATCATCTTGGTCTCGGTCATAGCAACTTGTCTCCAATCACTATTTCCTGCACACCTTTAGAAAACCTCCTAAAGTGCGTATATTAGCATCAATCCACAAATAATATTCGATAGAGTCATCGAATTGATGCTTTCACCGAACTCTGTGAATGAGTAGAAGATAGGGGTAGGACCCCTAACTTGCTTCTGAGATACTCAAAAGTGTCCCTTGCCAGTGGCTTTGTGAAGATGTCTGAAATTTGCTCCTTCGAACTGATATATTCCAGCACAAATTTCTTCTCTTGAACTTCTTCTCTGAGATAATGATACTTTATAGAGATATGCTTTGTCTTAGAGTGCATTACCAGATTCTTTGAAATGTTAATGACACTAGTATTATCACAGAATATAGTTACTGGCTCGGTAACCTTCTCATTTATACCTTCCAATAGTTGTTTGATCCATGCAATATTGGTACAATTTAGTGCTGCAGCGACATATTCAGCTTTAGCTGTTGATTGTGAAATGCATCCTTGTTTCTTGCTAAGCCAACTTACTAGTCTATCTCCCAAGAAGAAAGATCCACCACTTGTGCTTTTCCTATCATCAATGTTTCCTGCCCAATCAGCATCAGTATAAACTTTTAAATCAAAGTCATTCTTCTTTTCATATACTAAGCCATAGTCTTCAGTGCCTCTCAGGTATCTGAAAATTCTCTTGATTGTTGTCATATGGGTTTCTTTGGGATTTGCAGAAAATCTTGCAACTATTCCTACTACATGTGCTATATTTGGCCTGCTGTGAACAACATATTGCAGCTTTCCAATCATACATCGGTAAAGTGTCTCATCAATAGATGTAGATTCATCATTCTTTGATAGTTTACAGTTAGTAGTCATAGGAGTACTTACAGGTTTAGAATCCTCCATTCCAAATTTCTTCAAGATCTCCTTTATGTACTTGGATCGAGTAATGAAAATCTCATCTTTCATTTGCAGTATTTGTAAACCTATAAAATACTTTATCTCACCGATTAATGACATCTCAAATTCTTTGCACATTTTATTTCCAAAGTTCTTGCATAGAGAATCATTTCCACAAAAAATAATATCATCAACAAATATGGCTGAGATCAGTATTCCATTGTCCTCATCATTCTTCATGTACATATTGTTGTTTTCACTTGTCCTTATAAGTCCAATCTTAATCAAGTAAGAGTGCAGTTGCTCATACCATGCTCTAGGTGCTTGTTTCAGAGCATATAAAACTTTGTTTAACTTACATACCTGATCTTTACTCTTGTCTTCAACAAATCCTTCAGGCTGTTCAATATATACTTCTTCTTCTAGTATACCATTCAAAAATAAAGATTTAACATCCATTTGATATACCTTGAAATTTTTGAAAGCAGCATATGCCAACAATGTTCTTACTCCCTCAAGTCTAGCCACAGGTGCAAAAGTCTCACCATAATCTATTCCTTCTTCTTGAGCATAACCTTTGCAAACCAGTCTTGCTTTGTTCCAAATGACCTCACCTTTTTCATTTAGCTTGTTTCTGAAAATCCACTTTGTACTGATTACATTTTTGTCCTTCAGTCTTGGGACCAATGTCCAAGTTTCATTCTTCTTGATTTGATCAATCTCTTTTGTCATAGCATTTACCCAATCTTCATTGTTAAATGCCACTTTTACTATTCTTGGTTCAAATTCAGATATCAGACATGTGTTCTGTCTTAGTTTGTTCCTTGTCATCACTGGATCATCCTTATCTCCTATAATCTGACTTGATGCATGATTTCTTTTGACATATTTGGCTAATATAGGCTCGGTAGGATCTGTATGATCTTCTTCATCACTCGGTAACTAGATATTATCTTCATTTTCTTCAGCAACTTTCTCGGTAGGACTTCTCGGTTGAACATAAACAAATTCTTCATAATTTTCTAGTTCTTTGGAATTTCCTTCATCATTTCTTTTTGCAAATTCATCAATTTTCACATTTGCACTTTCTACTATTTTGTTAGATGATTTGATCAGACATTTAAATGCTTTACTTCTAGAAGAATAACCAAGAAATGTTCCTTCCTCGCTTTTCTGATCAAACTTTCCATTTCTGTCATCTTTGTGAACATAACATCTACTTCCAAAGATTTTAAAATAACTTACATTAGGTTTCTTGTCATATCAGATTTCATATGGTGTCTTCGTAGTTCCTTTCTTTAGTTGTACTTGGTTCAGGGTGTAAATAGCAGTGTTGGTTGCTTCTCCAAAATGTTTGAGGTGCCCTCTTTTCTATCATCAGGGTTCTGGCACAATCTATAATTGATCTGTTTCTTCTCTCAGCTATCCCATTTTGTTGAGGTGTTCTCGGTGTAGACACTTGCCTTTTTATACCATGATCATTGCATAATAAGTTAAATTCATCAGAAGTGAATTCTCTTCCTGTATCAGATCTAAGACCTTTCAACTGTCTTCTTGTTTCATTTTTAACTCTTGCCTTGTACCATTTAAACATTTGAAAAGCTTCTGATTTTTCTTTTAAAAACATAATTGACATCATCCTTGAGTAATCATCCATAAATAATATGAAGTATTTGTCACCATAATAACTTTGAACTTTTATGGGACCACAAAGATCAGTGTGTACTAGATCTAAAATTCCTTTAGAAGTGTAGGACTTACTTGTAAAGCTTGATCTTGTCATCTTACCCATCTGGCATCCTTGGCACATAGAATTCTCAAGTTTTTCCAGGCTCGGTAGACCTCTTACTTGGTGCTCCTTACTTATTTTGATTAGAGTATCAAAATTTACATGACAAAACCTTCTATGCCATAACTAGGTATCTTCTATTTTTGCATCTAGACATTTGTTCCGAGTTGAGTCAAGATGAAATGTATTACCTTTTGTTTGTGTCCTGGTAGCAGCCAACTTTCCATGTTTGTCATGAACTTTGACACATCCCTTCTGGAATTCTATTTGGTATCATGTATTGTTTAGCTGTGCTACACTCAACAAATTATATTTCAAACCTTCAACCTAGTATACATCATCACATTTAGCATTTTCAAGAAGTGTTATAGACCCTTTACCTTTCACTGGACATGGTGCATCATTACCAAATCTTACATATCCTCCATCATAGTCTTCTAATTTAACAAACTTTTGTTTATCACCTGTCATGTGATGTGAGCATCCACTGTCTATGATCCAAGAATCATTATTATTTATGTGAGATATTAGGGATTTTTCTTCATACCTTTCTTCATCTGATCCATCTTTGATAGCCACATAAACAACTTCCTCTGTATCAGTTTCATCAGATTTATCATCATTGGATTCCTCATCAACTACTAGGCATGTCTTTCTGTCTCTTCTTCTGAAGTCTCGGTGTCCTCTGTAGTGATTGTCTTTATGTCTGTCTTCTCGGTATTCCCTCTTCTCACTAGATTCTTTGTCAGGGTAGTTAGAAGCCATATGTCCTATTTTATCACAATTGAAACATTTTAAAGGTAGCTTTCCTTTATACTTACCTTTTCCTCTTGGTAACCTTCTGGCCAATAGTGCTTCAAACTCTTGCTTTCTGATATCCTCATACAGTTTGTGTACTTCTTCCATGTTTTTATGAAATCTCTCACTTGCTCCACTGTGATTTCCTTCAGAATACTTATTCATTCTATCATTATAGTCATCAGATTCACCAATATGAAAAGAACTAAATGCGGATTTTACTTTATTTACCGAAGACCCACTGTTATCAAAATTACTTAACTCAAATGCATGTAGCTTACCGATAGTGTCATCCAAAGAGACTGGCATGTTTGGTACAGACCTTAATTCATTGATTGCAGAGACTCGAATGACATAGGCAAGTAGAAGGGTTCTCAACAACTTACTTGTTACATCCTTTTCTTCAATAGTTCCTCCTGCTCCTTTAATTTGATTGACAATTTCCTTTAACCTTGTACTATATTGGGTTATGTTCTCACCTTCATTCATTCTCATGGATTCAAGTTGTCCTCTTAGACTATCTACTTGTGCTCTTTGAACATGTTCATCACCGCCATACACAGATATGAGCTTGGTCCACATTGCCTTTGCATCATTACAGCCTTCTAGATCATTAAACTCTGAGTCGGTCAATGCTGATGTTATTTCAATCATAGCTTGAATATGTTCTTGCTTTGCCTTTATCTCTTCCAAGGTCATCGGGTTGGTTCTAGGTGCTATGTAATCATTCTCCAAATAATATGTTGCATATTCTCCAATTCTTGATAAGTGCAGCTTCATCCTTTTCTGCCATGTGGAGAAACTTGACTTGTTTAGCTTTGGTGCATCCCTTTTATACATCTTCAGATCTTTGCCTCAAGTACCTTTAAACTTTTCTTCCGGAGTCCACAGCTCTGATACCAATTGTAAAGCTGTGATGCTAATAGTAAACAAGATGAGAGGGGAGGGGTGAATCATACAAACTTAATCTTCAATATATTCAACAGATTCAACCTCAGTAGCTTATACTTCAAAATACATAACCAAAACTGTAAAACATTCAAACTCATGAACAGATAACATCACAACACATATAACACCAGATTTAACGTGGAAACCCAAATAGGGAAAAACCACTATGGGATTTCAGACCCACTAAGAAATATACCCTTCTAGAGTATGCTCGGTTAAAAGCAAATCCTGTTAAAGATTACAAACACATTGCTAGATGTGACCCGGTTAAGGGATTTCCCTCAAATCTGTTAGGATCTTCACTTTGTTAGAAGTGACCTTATCAAAGGATTTCAAACACTCATTTAGAATGTTACCTTTCTAGAGGATTTACAAATAAGACTGTTAGGTCCTCTTGGTTAAGAGATTTCCTGTCACTTACAAAATAAACAACAGTAATAAAATATATCTGCAACTTCACATCTGAAATGCTAAAGCAGATTCTTATTTGCTCAAAACAATCTTGTCATAAGACTTATCTAATCCCTTGATGGGCTTGCTGGGCTACTCAATTTGTTCTTCAATCATATCCTCAAGCTTCTGAGCTCGATAAACATTCTTGTAGCATCACTGTGCATACATTTGCCCACATGTAGTGTTTATAAACAGTTCCTTATTTGTAAACAATTTCTGACCGCTTAATCTCCTTGATCACATTTCCCATGATCAATCTTAGCCATCAGATCATCAAACTTGACTAGGTTCAATGTATCCTTCGATTTGAAAACATTTTACCTCGCCTTGGAACTTGCATTCCTTCCTAGGAACTTGTGCTAGGTTATTGTGGTTCAATCTGTGATGTAGATCTTCCTCCTGTATTTTTATTGCCGTAGATTCTTAACAAACTTCTTGCACGACATACCAATCATTTATATATCTCCAGCTCATCAGTATCCTTCATTAAATAATGCTTTTATCCATCCAATGCGATCTATTATAACTCGGTTGTTACTCGGTTAATACTAAACTTCGCTCGGTAGACATTCTGCCTTCGTTAACCGATATCGATAACCTTAGGGTTTACCAACTAGGTTCCTTGCTCGGTGACATAATACAATATTAAACTTATAATCAACAACATGTGTAGGATATCAAAACAATCAAAACAACATGATCTCATCATTGTCTAACTTGGTAATAGTTGCCCATTGAATAACTTATATCTCCCCTTTATTATCACATTCTTTATGTGTCACTTACCGACCTCCTAATACTCATCAAAACATACTTCTCAAGATATGGCAACATCATACTGAATTAGAAAATCAATTTCTTGACATCAATGACAAAAAAATATTATTAAGACAGTAATCATCCTTCTTTAGTTATATCAACAATCTCCAACAACCTTCTCAATATCCTTATTGAAATGCCAACAATCTCCTTTCTATTGTAATGTCAACAGAAAGAGGATACTACTCACTAAGGCCCGTCGCTATAAATAACAATACCTCAGACAAAGTTGATATGCAGAGATTTTGGTGACACTAGCTCCCCCACTACGACACAGACACACCAAATCTCATTCACTAAAGGTTCAGAAACCTTTTGAACCGAGGAATTTCATACCTCATGATGAAGGGTTAACTTCGAGATACAATCCGCATTCCTGGACTTAGTGAGTATAGGTTTTGGGTTTTCTACAACAATGGTTCTTAGTTATTCTTTGACAAACAAAGTTGGCGATCAGATTTGCAAAGCATGCTACTTAAAGTTGTTAAAACCCTTATCGAAAGACCTGAATTTGTATTACACCTCAGTCGCAAGCAACCTTTTGGAAAAGCCTTTTACATAGCGGCCAAAAGATAAATACTGCTCGGAACTCACTATGAGGTTTTGAAATCCGCATAGATATTCCTCTAATAAAAGAAAATTCAGGTGTCGCTGACACTTTTCTCTTTCACCCAAGATCTTGAAGGCGAGCACAGAGGATACTCAATGAAACTGTGGGTCCACCCTACACAATGAGCAAGCACTCTAAACACATAAAACACACATTCATTCCATTACAAAATTCAAATGTTTTCTACTCTACAAAAAACAAACACACAATTTGTTTGGGGTTTATAAATCTTCGACAAATATCTTGCACCAAACTTATTAGTAGTTTGTTTATTTCATTCTTCGTCCAGCGAGTGTCAAGGGTGCTTTACAAACCATTAGTAACATAGAAAACATTTATGCTAAAACAAAATATAAACCCTGCAAAATTGATTGAAAATCCCTAATCAGTAATCATGCTATACTTGTCAATTGCGCAGAGACATAGGCTCAACTATGCATAATAGAGGGCCAAACGCATAGGGAAATGCTCCAAATGTGCAGTAGAAAGCTCCAAGTGCACAACAAGAAGCTCTAAATGCACAACAAGATGGTCCAAATGCGCAACTCTAGTCTCCACCTACAAAATAGAAGGTAAATCAAGTCAAATTAGCAAATTAATGAGACAAAACCCTAAATTAAGCATCAAAACTTTGAAATTAACTAAAGAAAGAGTCTCAATTTTATCGAGGTTATGGAGGAGGTGTTTGAGGAGCTTGATTTCATTGTTGTTCAAGTTCTCTTCGTAGGGTGTTTGCGTGACATTTTTCTCTTTCTTCCTCTTCCTCTATGACAAACATTGTTTGCATGTACTTGACATAACTTGTTTGTATTTTCCAAGTGAGGGTATTTAACTCGGAAATCATGTCTTCTTGCTTGTCTTGGAAGCCTAAATTGGGTTGAAGGAATAGGATCACGTTCTCAAATGGAGAACCATTTTGATTCATTCTCATAAACTTTAACTAGATTTGAGGTCCTAAATACAAAATGATGTATTGATTAAGATAGATGAGTGCTCACTTCAACAACTTTGCAATATAAAATGAGAAGTCGATTCCAAATTGATATCCTAATTTTAAGCTACATGATGATTGTTGTTCATTTTAACCAACTTGTAATGAAATAAGAAATTGAAACTAAATCGAGATCCTAATTAGACTAAGTTTGTTTCCTTCTAATCACTTAGCAAACTGAAATGGGAAATTGATTCCAAATTGAACCCTAAGATTTAGAGCAACGTGATGGTTCATTCAACTCCTATTTAGACTATGTGAGAGTTGTGATTAATTTTAAGCCAAATTAATTAGAGATTTGATGATCAAACATCATTATGGAATTGAAAACGTTAGTTATTCAAAACCCCACTTAGGAGAAGCCTAATCACATAATACCTTGCATGTAATAAGTCTAATCCCTAAGAAAAGGTTGCATGTAAGAAAGGATTAACATAAATAAAGCAATTGTCAAATGTGTAGAAATCTTGGTCAAATGCTCTAAAATCCTGATCAAATTCATAGAAATCCTGATCAAATGCGCAAAAACAATTGACAATTGCAAATTTTTGGGCTCCAATTGCACAATAGGAGTTATGGAGCTCAACTACATAGGTCTAGTCTTGGATTGCTTGATAGATGGAAATTCAACTTTTCAATACTTGCATGCAATCAGAAACTCAAAATATGATTAGTTTGGATGCGCGTTCATGTCGGGTTCACTAGAATGTCGACTAGGAAATCGGGTTAAGAAACCAAAGAGCATGCATGATAATCTAAGTTAATCACAAAACTTAATCAAACATGCAAATCAAACCTAATCCAACCAACAAAATTATTGAAACAAAACATAATTCAAAACATGATGCAAACCATTGTTCTCATGCTCCTTCAATAAAACCATGTTGCTTCTCATTTCTTCTCTAATGTAGATATGTTGCTCTCTAAACATGAGGTGCATGAATACATATGAAAGCAAGTAGTGTGATGGTGAGATTACTATGAAAATTAAACTAACAAATAAACTAGATTGCTAATTGATTATCTCAATAGAATGATGATGCTAAAAATGAGATTGTTTAATGATTCGACAGAATAACAATGCTAAAACTAGATGATTTGAAAGAGAAATGAGGTCTCCCTTTATAAAAATCTGAATTTTGATAGACGACCAACATTGAATTGATTTTCGGGACATCGAATGGACATGATCGAGTACATGACAAAGCTGTCATTCAGGAGATGAATGAAAATGGAAGAAAGTCGAGGAGAAGATATTATTAATAATTAATAAATAAAATCTTTTTTTATCTCCTCATGAAGATTGAATTAGCAGGTTGGAGATACTATGGAGATTTAATAATAAAAATTATTACATATCTCCATTGAGAGGATCTAAATAGAAGAATAAAAAAATAAAAAACGTGAGAATTATCACCACATGAGAGGATAAATAGAGTTAATTATAAATAAGATTTTTTAAAGATCTCCTCATAAAAAGAAAAAATTATGGAGAATTAATAAATAAAATCTATTAATTATCTTCATTTTAGAAGAAAATATGAAAAATTAATAAATTCAATTTATTAATCATAGTTATGAATTAGGTAATTAAATAAAATGTATTTATTTAATTAATAGGAAAAGAGGATAAATAAATAAATATTAAATTTATTTATTTAAGTTTTAGAAGATGGGTTAAAAAGAAAAGGGGGTTTAATTAATTAAACTTAGGAGGCAAACAAGTCAAACTAACGTGTAGAGACCTTAATTTGCTCAAATTAAGTCAAATTGAGTCAAATTGGGCAAAATTGGGAAGAATTTGGGGAAAATGGGAAAATTAGGTCAAAATGGGTAAATCGGGTTAAATGGGTCAAATGACACAAAATGGGACCAAAATGATGCCATGGGATAGAAAAAAAGGTCGAAATGATATCATGAGACTAGGGGGGTCGATCCGAATCTCTGTGGTCCTCAATTCTGACGTCGCAACCTGGCCCACGTACATGCATGATAGTACTGTCGATGCGCTAAATAGTTTGTCTAAATAGTGAGTGCCAGAATGTTCTCGGTATATGATAGATCATTCCCATGGCGCAGAACCACGAGATGTAGAATGTCTATAATATGGAATGGAACCAAACAAAATATGGAACCGTCATATAGATCTGATGACGGGGGTGGGCACAACCTACCCGATGTAGGAATTTGGGAGAAAATGATGCCATTAGGACAGGTTTTGGGAGAAAATGATGTCACATGATCAAAATGGGAGCAAATTGACATCATCGAGAAAGGTTTTGGGGCGAATTAATGTCATGGAATGGAAATGGGGATGAAATGACATCAATGCGATGGATTTTGGGACAAATTGATATCATGGAATTGAAATGGGGAGAAAATGATATCAACTAGATAGATAATGGGAAAGGAGAAGTAAGATAGGATAGATGAACAGTAAAGACTATATGCACGATGAATAAAAAATAGGAGACATAGGTGTTGACTATTTTTTAGTGTCTATAGTTATCTTTTGTTGACTTGAGGTGCATTGTTAATGTTGAGGATAGTGACTAGGGTTTGGAACTATAGAATCCCCTAGGATTATTGTATGAACCAAAATTTTCTCAAGTTAGTTTACATGTTCTATTTATCTTATCATCTCACAATAGTTGATTAATCTTATTTCTCCCTTGCGCTCAATGTCCTATAGGTAGATATTTTATAGAGTTATTATGAAAGGACAATCATTTTCCATGCAGTTAGACTGACTTGGATTGATGGGAGATGTGCAATGCTATTACTCAATGAATGTGTTGAGCTCCTCTTTATCCTTTACTATATGGTGTTCTTAGTAAGGTAGGTGGGGATAATGGCCTCAAAAGGTTTAAAAAGGTTTATCATGTGCATGTCATCCCAATCTTGAATGTTGGGAGCATTAAGATCCTTATTTGAGGGAAGCCTTAACGTATAATTTATCTCAAACCTAGATATGTTTGTGGGGTGTAGAGCACCATAAAATAAAATAGAAGCAGACTAGGTGAATAGAGTGAGACAAATAGAAGGGAAAAAGGTAAGTAGAATAATTTGAATATGCTAAGATTATTAATTATTTATGTATTAAAAGTGGCAAACATGACTTCTTGGGGTTGTGCCAAGTCAAGTCACTAGGTAGTAGAAGAAATAGAGTTTATTGTTGATTTTTGTGTGCTTGAAGTGGGTTATTGATTGGATGGATTGGTTGAGAAAGAGTTGGGTATGGCTAATTGGGATCAACAAACAAATTTAGTGGAGGTTGCCTACTTTCATCTAAGCCAACAACCCATCTAGACCCATAAACCTCTATCAATATTGACCTATTTGTTTATTACTTTGATTTGATTAATGTTGAGAAGGATTAAAGTGGATGAAACTTTAACTGCCTCAAATCCACATTTCAATGTCTAGTTGTGCACAATCTACCTCTAATTGTTCTAGAGTAAGCAAAACATAAGGATTTTCAAAATTTGATTTTAATGTGGTCACAATAATTAAATTAAAAAAAATCTTGTTTGCTTCTTAATGATTAACTAAAACAATTCTTTTTATTTTCAAATAATTTTTATTGGAATTTTAATTTGTGAAGAAAAACAACTAAACTAAACAATACCTTTAATTATTGAAAATAAAAAATCACATTCTATTTAATTGCAATGAAATAAATAACAAAACGTAAGATGATTTTAATTTGTTTGTGTGAAACCGTTGCCTAGACAATGTGCTGATTTTTTCACAATGGAAAAATGAGAATCATGAAGAGAAGAAAATGAACAATTAAAAGTATAAAGACTTAGTTGTGTCTGTTCGACCCAGCTCAACCGTGCAAAAATGTTTATTGTGGTGGCCACCGAGTCGACAAATACCACCTCACTCTCGTTTTAAAAACACGTTTTGGGCGTTGTTAAGCAAATATTGTCTCTGAAAATAAATTCGTTTATAACTATCACCGACAGCAAATGGTCGTTTAATAAATTCCTCTATATTTTTCACCAAAAAGATATATGATCATAAAAATGGTATCCTCCATCCTCCATCCTCCATCCTCCCTCCGTTACGCTTGCACCATTTAAGACGAAGCAGCAATGAATTGTTGTCTGCTTAAATGGATGGAGTGTCGGAGCGGGCTAGCATGTCTCTACGTTTCTAACAAGATTATTTTTCTATCACGAAATAAATGGAATTATACATGTGGCTATTAGATATAAATAATAGCGATTTTGGTTTTGAAAGTGATGTTCATAGTTATTTGATTCACACACATTCATCTTTTATAAGTATAAATGATTCATTCGATATTCATTACATTTAGGTGATGTTCATATGAATGAAACATTGAGACTTCTTAGAAGATTACCTATCCTAGAACTACTCTATCTCAAGTGTGCTTAAGCATGGAGTTTCCTCCAATATTAAATCCACTTAGTTTGCTACTCCATTTTCAAATCTTCATCTAAGTGTTGTGCATATGAACCATTGATTATAAAGGCTTTTTAGCTCATTCATTGACAAGTAGGAGGTATTTTTTTTGTAGTTCATCAAAATATGGTATTTTTCTATAATGTGTCAAAGTGTAATATTTTAATACAATTCAATTGCATAGATTTTGAATCAAACTCATCACCTTATATTTCACAAATAGTGGTTCATATGAACCCATCTTTTGTAAGCATACATGATCCATTTAACACTCATTGTATTTGGTGATGCTTAGAGATGCTTAGAGGGGTGAAATATTAGGATTTTCTAAGAGGTCAACCATCCCTTAATGACTCTTGTTGAAGTTTTCTTAATCATAGAGTTTCCACCAAGATGGAGCCCACTTAGAATGTTATCTCATTTGCAAAACCTTCAACAATTGTCCTATCTTATGAATCATTCATTATAGATCTTCTTCAACAAATCAATTGATGTCTAATAAAATTCAAACTATGTAGTTTTTGTGTCTAATTTCTTGATCTATAATTCTTGAGTAGTGGTTGACAACAGACAAATCAAAGATAAACTATGTGATGTTAACTAATTTTCCTTTCATGAGATTTTTGAAATATTTAAAAATGTCAACATTTTAGGAGGAGCATGCATAAGATGTTATGCTATATTTTTTGAAGTAAAACATAACACTTTATGTGCTTCCTATATTTTATACTTTTAATATCCATCTTATTTAAAAAATAATAGTATAGAAACTAGGTTTTGAATTTTACTATTTTTTTCTTGTAACATCTCCAGATTTTAGGAATGATTGTTTTTCAATCTCTCATCAAAGATCTATTTACACTAGTTTCATGAAAAAATGGTCACTTTCGAATCTCTTTTAGTCCTTGATTTCTATGCACATACCTAATTCTCTTAATTCAATTTTAAACAGCTTATTAATATTGAATTTTACAATAAACTTAATTATGAGCTATTATTTTTAGAAATAGATAGATCCTCTATGTAGTTTATAGTACCATGCCAATGTGATTCCTTTTGAAGTATTTGTGAAAATTCTTGTAGCTTGGCTACATTATAGGGTAAAATTTATTGCACAATATGAGCATATGATTTGATTTATGCAATTTGATCTCCTTACCCCTTTAAATTTAGTAGCTTGGGGAACAACCTAGGTAAGATGAAACACCTAATCATATAATCAGGGGGGTCTTTTAGATTGTCTACATAATTGTATAGATAGAAGATGGATATGCTAGCTAGTGTTTGATGCAGAGGTAGGGGCACATACAAAGGTTTCAACATACAAAGACAATGATCATATACTCCATCCTTCTAGACACCCTTGGATGCATTACTTGGTTTCTAGGCTTACACATTCAATGAGGGTTTGAACCAGCATTATGAGGACATTCGAAACATCATGGCTCATGGCCTTGGCTTGTGGAACCAAGGTTAACACTAAAGTGTTGGCTCTTAGCAATGCCACACTTCCCAAAGTTGATGACCACTTGCCTTTCACAATTAGGATTGACAATCATTGATGGTGAAAGGCTAAACCAGTGTCTCACTCCACAAAACTCTCTCAATCTATTTTAGAGGACCCTACACAAGGCTTATTGATGGGATGGGGTTAGGGATAAACTAGCCTAGTCTATGCTCTTGGATCCTTCCCTTGGATCACCTGGTGTTCTCTTCGCACCCTAGGGTCTCTAGGACTTCCCTTGCTTGAGGAATCCCCTGACCTTGCCCAATCCACCCACCATTGAGTTGCAATGCTGCTCCTAAGGTCTCACCTACTCATGAGACTCAAAACCCTTTACTATGACTAATAAGGGCTTGGCTTGTCCTACTGCTTCCTAGGTCTTAGCAAGGTTACGTCAGGTCTATTTCATGGTTTTTCCACCCATTCAGGTTCCCCCAAGAGGTTTCAAGATTCCAACCCCTTACCGATTTCACTATTTTGTGTTTTTGCCTACAAAATAGTGCTACAAGGATTTTGACCAATTAGGCCTCCTACCCGGTCCTTTAGGGCTCCCTCTCACAAACAATGCACAAACTACCCAAACTCCCAAAATGGACTACCATTCATTTGGCAAGGGCTCAAGGATTTCTCTGGTTTTGGGCCTCCAAGTGGTCGTACAGTGCCTTGGGCAAATTTTGGGGTTTTTAAGGGTTTTGTGAGGGTTTTATGGTCTGCCTGGGTCACAGTGTATGTTTTGTGTTTTAGCCACCTTGCCTGGATTGGTGGAGGCTCCTCCTTCACATGAGTGGTGCTTCACACACTCCTCTACACCTCCTCCAAAGGGTGCACTCTCCTCTGACCAACCTTGCTCTCCAAGACCTCTGCAACTTAACCCTTCCTAGCCGGGCACTGTTCAGTCTCACCTAGGATTGGGTCTTTTGATGGCCTCCCTGCATTTTCAAGGGCCCTACTTGCATTGAACTATGGTACAAGGTCTGCACTCTCATTCCCCATGGTTTCATGGTGGTTCCACAATGGGGAATGGAGTCAAGATTCCATTTACACAAACCAGTCCAAAACTGGACAGTGAAAAGACAACTTACAAAATATTTACAAGCACACCACACTTACAAACCAAAACTTAAACTAAATGATCAAAATGAGAGTAAGTACACCATACAAGACACTCCACATAGTTTTGCATGCAAATCAATCCATTAATGATCTTTCTTTTCTCCTTTTGTGCCGACTGGCAACAAAATTGCAGTCTCAGTTAGTCAGTTTGCTTGGGCCGTACAATGTCTGACATCCAACCCATTAACTTAGGGTTTGGAAATACTTATACTACCCTCTCCTCGGTCTGTGTGCCCATATTAGGGTTGTCCACGCTACATGAAGGATTTTGACCTCATGGTGGAAAAGTTGCTTGACAACTTTTAAAAGTTGTCATGCAACTTTTGCAACTTTTGAGCAACTTTCCCAATGTTGCTTTTCTTGACTCCTAGACCCACATTGGGAAAACCTAAGGACACCACCATGCAATGAAGGACCCCTAAACACCTCAAAGACACACATACCCTCTATTTTCAGGAAAATCTCAATTTTTGACTCATGACCCTAAGACCTCAACTAGGACCCTAACTAGGACCAATGAGCACATGGCTCTTTATTTTATATACAATGGCTTCAAAAGAAGCATAACACCAACAAAAAAAAGAAGGAGGAAGAGCTTGGAAGGGTGCTCCTGCACCACTTATGACCAGTCCTTTAGACTTACAACATCAAAGCTTCCCATTAGGAATGTGACTTGTTGCATATTGCATTGGTAAGACAAATTATGATAGGCTACCCTCTTGGAATAATCATCACTATAATGTTTATCACTCAATAGGATGATAAACAAACACTTCAGTTGGGTGAGTAGGGCCCTCACAAATTCCCCTTGACACCAATCACAAGGCAAATCATTCACTTAGTCTTTACAAGGCAAATTCTTCAACTTTGTTGTGCTTCTCTATCTGATACATGAAGATATCAGACCCTTGATGGCATCATCACACGTGCAAAATTCCCCCTCTATCCCTACAAGTCTACAATTTTAAAGTACACATAGAAAAAAGTCATTCCACGAAGTTTTGGTATTTTCTATTGGTGGATGGAAAAGATATGCATTTTTCTTGTTCACTAGTTACCCTAGGTAGGGTTTATACCAGTCCGAGAAGAAAATACTATATAACTTCCTTATTTCTTAATGAAAATAATGAGATAAAAATAAATGGAAAGTATATTCAATGGTCTCTCATTCCCAATTGGTCTCAGATAATTTTTAAGCACCGTAAAATCCGTACCATTTGCTACAATAGCCTGCAACTTAAAAAAAAAACAGTCTTATAGGGTTGCTTATGGTAAAATGACCATAACTTTCTCCAAACTCAATGTAAAACCAGAAAACCAATTGCAAATGAAATTTTATTCATCCCTTTATTTATACCAATCAATATTAGGACTGTACTAGGCCATGCAAATCTGTACCATGCAAGAGAGAAGAAAAAAAGAGTGGAAAAGTGTAGAAATTAAAGTGTTTTTATTGCTCAAAAATTCAAAATGCAAAACATCAAACCTTGGGTCATATAATGTAGGCCTATTTATGACCATAAAATTATTTTTTATCATACAAACCGACCCCAACTACCATCTAACTACTTTTTGAAAAGTTGTCAAGACAACTTTGACAATTTTTGACAACTTTTATAATTTTAAACCAATTGACCCCAAACTTGTACAAATGGGTCCAAATGAACAATAATGGCCCAAAATGACCTTATTAACATGAAAGAACACAAAATGAAACAAAAACCCAACTTTGACCATTGTGAGCACAAGGGTACTCCTACACCAGTGTTGCAATGTTTAGTTATAAAGGTATTGCAAACGCATATTGGAATAGGTATAAAAGTAGTATAAGGAGGGATGATAGAATAGTAGGGAGAATTATAAATATTATCAAATAATATGAGAGGTAATGCTTGATAAAAAAATATGATGAGTTATTATAGTAGAATTCGAGGTAGGTAAACTCGTATGTAGGTATCATTGTGTTTGTTCTTCATGTAGAGTGTAATTTATTGAGGTGAATAATTAGTTCTTGGATTGATCTCATTACATACATTTAGAAACATTTTTATTCTATACTGAGTTTTAGTGGCCAATGACCAATATTTGTCATGAATATAGGTAGTTGTGAAGGAGGATTTATTTACACTATAACATCTTCCATATTTCTAATTCATACAACTAAAGTGGAAATAAGAGACTTACACGTCATATCGTATTTTGATTTGATTGGCATATGGTCAACCTAAGAAGATAAAAATGATATTTTTTTATTCTTTTACCTTGTGTTGAGTCTAGGAACATTTTTAGGTTTAGGTTGAGGCTAAGGATAGGGTTTAGGGTAGTATAATCAAACATAATATTATTAAATGAACCAACTTATCATCTACTTGTTTTACAATTTCTCTTTATCTAATGGTCTAACTATAGCTAATTAATCTTATTTATCCCTTTTGCTAAATGTCCTATAGCTAGATCTTTGATATAATCAATAGGCAAGGGAAATGGCTTCCTATTCTATTAGAATGGATTAGGCTAATGGGAGATGTTGAATACAATAACTCAATGGAGTTGTTGACATCTTCTTTATCCATTTTTCATATGGGATTATTAGTGAGGAAGGATGGTCTTGAGAATGAAGGTGAAGAAAGCTTGCAATATTGATTTTCTTTTGTGATTACAAATTTGAAGTTAGATTACTGTTATCACCAAATAATGCACCCTTGCCAAGTTGAGCAAACTCGGCTTACTGGTAAAACATTGGATGACTTCTCAAAGTGTGGGCTTTGGTAAGTTGAAGTCAACCTCCAGAGAGGGTTGGTTCCCATGGAGCTCACCTAAACTAACTCTAAACTACTAACATGCACTGGGAAAGGGAGAAAGATTGCTTAAAATAGAAAGTAAGACTAAGAGGTGATGCACCAAATGTTATTCAGACTTGCGCTATAGTTTCTTTGAAACAAATTATCACAACAAACAAGTTTTCTCTTACACAACTCAAGTTTTGACATGTCTACACATCAACTTGTCATAGAAAGGTTGATATTTTTACACTTCATGGGAGAAAAAAAGAAGCTTTCACAACTCAAAACTGTTAAAATTCATAACACAAACTATAAACTGTATAAAACATATTTTTTTGCATAAAGGTACTTTAGGAAATGAGGCATGTTTTGAGGATTGCATATGAATCACATAAAAAACACATCATTCGTCTATTTTGCACACAAAAGAACATATTAGAAAAGGCAAAATACTTCTTTATTGATAAAAGCTTCTTGCAATAGCAATACAAGTTCGGTATGTGTTACAATGTCGTTCTTACTTGAAAGAACCTAGAAAGTTACAATACATAGATGATAAAGTAGCAATAACTAACTTTTAAAATTGAGCCAAATTGGGCTTTATAGCTTGAAATCTTTCACCACATGAGAGAGAAATTAGGACTCGCTAAAAACATGAATTGAATGGTTAAGAAGTGAGTCAACCTTCTTGGGCATCCAACTAAGTTAGCCCAATTTTTGAGGCCTTAAAAGTGCTCCAAAAATGTATCTTCATGAAGAAAATACCTTCCCAACTGCTACCCTATTGATAGGGGCCCTAGAAATGCTCCTGGATGCTTGATTCTGCCTTTAAAAGGGTCAAAAACGTTGTCCCGTATGTCCTATATCTACTCCACCACCTGGACAGCTCATAAACCTTCCCTAGATCCCCTCTACATGCTGTCTACCTCATCAGCTTTCCCCTAAATCTGCTCTCCATGATGCATTTTCTTGAATCAACTGCCCTGGGTCAGATTCAACTGATTATGGGTCATAAAGACTCCTCAAACTACTTGTAACGGAGTCACAAAGACTTCAAACTACCTATTGGATGCAGATGTATCCTCTGGGCACATTCTACACATGTTGAAATTACTTTAAGAGTCTCAAAAACTGGTTTCTATATTGCTCTTTGCAACTGTTGTCCTTTGATTGTCACAAACATTACTTCAGATTTTGTGCATCTTTTCATTTTATAGACTTCATCCTCTGCTGGGTCTTAGCTTCCTCAATCAGAAGACCACATCCTTCATGCTATGCCTTCTGGTATTGAAGACTACTCTTGATTTATCACTGGCATTACTGTTATTTTCCTAAGTGACTGCTTTTTGTTGGCAAATGACCGATTTCATCAATGAAATGACCACCTTTTAACACAAATCACTACCAAATTTCACTATATTTTTACATCCATGCATTGACATAATACTCTTCATTTGAGCTTGAACAAGGTTTTGTCTTCACTTCATCTTCACTGTGCTTCTGCATGAAGAATCATGATTGACCCTCTAACTATCAAGATGTTTACTTTAACTTAAAATTCATTTTCCTTTGGACTGGTTCTTATCCTTTTTGTTGACTTTCAAGACAGAGAATGTAAACTTCATCGACCTTTATGACAGTGAACAAAAAACTTCTCATAACAGTGAACTTGTAGCTGAGACTGATTCTCAACAATAACCTTTTCTTGTGACTATAACACCACTGTCAATGCTGCCTTTATGAATATATAAATATAGCTTTAGACTTCATCTTCAGCATTCACAATGATTTATATTTGCTAGGAGTAATGGTATTCTGTGTTAAAGGTCATTGTTCACTATTAGCTCCATTGCCAGGCTTTGATGGTTGTTTCCCTTTGAAGATTTATGGCTTTACACTTGAAGGTTATCTTGCGCATTTACTGTCAAAAACTCTATTTGCCTCATACCTTACCTTATCTTTGTACTTTAACGGAGACGGTGAATATTGCTCAGTATTTTTCTATCAAAAATATTCTTTTGGCTAAGACTACTAAACTCTTTCCTCTTCAAAAAGATTATTACTCCTCGATTATCATTATGATTTGACTGGCTTGGATCATCTTTTTGACTCTCTATAACTGTCCATTCACTTATGTCATTTATTGATAGCCCCTTCATTGTTTTGCTACCTCTGTCTCAAGCGTGATGCATGCTTTATATTCCTCTCACTTCACTTAAGATCTCTTCAATGTAACAATATCTCTAATCTTCTTGCAGCTCAATAAGGTATGACTGTCCTTTTGCAGCTTTTCATGAACCTGCATACTATCATTTGTCATTCACTTATAGTCTTTTTCTTGCTGGAGATTTAGCGACATTACTGCTGCTTATTGATGAATGTTTCACCTCATACCTGTAGCATCTTCATCATGATTTGTATCTTGACAGTAAACATCATCATTCTATGGTTGTTCTTTGGAAGAAGGCTGAAATTTTTAAGGTTTCCATGTAGATCCCTTCTGACCCTTGCCTCCATATTTTGGGATTGTCTTTGATTCCTTATTGCCATATTAGCCTATCATAGACTGCCTTTTTCTTCTTTTTTCTTTTTTTGATTTCAATCTGATTACACTTACTACAAGGATAATCTTCACTTGTGTAATTAACACAGTTATCTTGTGGTCCATCATATAAAATTCTGTTTTCTTCTTCAGAAACTTCAGCTACTAAATCTGAAAGCAATCTTTGGGAAGGTGGAAATAAACCATCAATACCCTATATGCAATTAACTGTATAACTATAAACAAACGGATCTACATTATTTGGGAAGGTAGTATCAAATATGTAAGATTTAACTTGCTCACATAGACCTAATCACCACCATGGAAAACTAAGACCATCACAAACCCATTTCAATCTTCTGTGAAATGAAGATAATGACATGCTAGCAATTTGACTAGGAAAGCCCCAAAACTGTTGCTAAAACACAAAACCTGAATATTGAATGTTGGAGCAAATAGATATACTTGTCATTGGCATAAAATGGAGGAGAGGACTTGGGATCCTACAATGCATCAAATCCCACTTTAATCTTGCCATGTGTTATGCAGGAGAAAAAAATATAGCAAAAACGAATCCCCACGTTTATACAACGTGTTAATCCATAAATCCCTGTTCTGAAATGTGTCATAACTCTTGCTCTCTTCTTCAACGTGGTTGATGCCCTTCTACACCATGTGTAAAACCCAGACAAGCAAGGCGCCTTTTTCTATGCCATGGATGGAGACTCAACCAACAGGGATAACAAAAAAACCCTATCTTTTTCAGGCTACCTCGAAGGGAGTCTTCAAAACATGGAAAAACTTTTCTCCTTCTCATGTGAGACAAGGTCAAAGGCAATGCAACATTAACATTTTATTTATCCTTCCTTGATTTGGCATGAGAATGAAATGGGAAATGATTTAAAGATGATTCTAAGTTTTTCATAAAAAGCTCAAGACTCAAGACATCTTACCCAAAAATAAGGGGGCATACGCAATCCTACACAAGAGATGTGTAATAAAATGGGTAACAATTATCAAATTTGAAATAAATGTGTGATCGTACTATTCAACATAAATATATAACCAACATACTATAAGGGGCATCGGATTTACGTGGAGAAACAATTTTGAGAAAAAAAAATCCACCAAGTAATGAGGCCAAGTATATTATTATTTTTCGAACGAGGAAACACCACAATAATAAATTTCCCTACAATTCCTCAACTAAAACCAGAACCACTTAGAAATATCAAAGGAACTTGTGATAAAACAACTATGCCATGTTGCAATTTATAGAGAATTGGGAGAGGGAATACCATTATTGTTTCCAAAAGCAAGAGGCAAAATACCACTTGCAAAAAACCTTCACCTTAGAGAATGACCAACCATTAGATATTATAAAATAATAAAACTTTTCAAGTGACTCCATCTTGAACACCAAAACTAAAGCCACTTAGACCTTTGTCATTCTAGATGTCTGAGTATTGACTCCACTCCAAGACCACAAAGAACTATAAACCTTCACAATGGAGAGAATAATATGCACTAGACTAATGAAAATTATTAGATTTGGAAGGAGATGCGTGCAAGCGGGTTCTAATACCATGTTGACTAGCGATTTGAGCTTTGATTTGATCAATTTTGTTTAGCCATTTTTTTTTTACAGCATCGATTTTTAGATATATGTCGTTTCCATCTCATTCTCTATAGCAATCATAAGTTGGAGGGTTTGGAAGGGCACCTTGTTATTTGGATCATTGGATTCTCTCATGTCTTTCTCCCTTCATCCTCATTCACTGATTTATCTTTATTTGGAATGACCTTTATAGTATTATAAAGTCTCATTTCAATAATTGCTATGGTTAGGGTTCACACCTTGGTGGGACCGACTGAAAGAATTGGGGAGCATAGGATATTTAGCTCCGTATTCTCTATGTGTTGGGGATCTTGGCAATTGTTATAACCTGCAACTTCCTTATTGTTTTGTGAGTAAGGTTCACACTATTTGTATTTGTCTTGAGGGCATCATGGCTTGTGGACCTCATGGAATGTTGACTTTTGTTTGGTTGGCTCAAACTTGGAGATTAATGGAGTTGATTTAGTCATTGGTGTTTGGTCATGGTTTTGGTGTGTGCCATGTAAATCATAAACAACCAATATATTGATTATTGTCATCTAGGCACTACCAATTTATTTATTTTTCCAGTAGGAAATCATGTTTTTAGCTTTATAGGCTATTATCTTGGAAAGTCGAACTATATCATTATGTGTTCGATTTATCTTTGAGTTTATTGAAGAATCAAATGTATAGTTGAAAATGGGTTTTTCTTTGGAGAGTGGGAACTCTAGGCAATTGAGCAATTTTGTAATCACTCATCTAAGTGAGCTTCAGTTCTTGCCATGTTTGTATAATCTTAGTCTTATTCTTAGTACATCTTGTGAGATTAGTATTTGGAAAGGCTATATGATCGATTTTTTAGATTTATTTTTGACAATGTAAATGATGACATTTTGGGTTCACTTATTCACTTTGAGTGTCCTCATTCTCTTTGGACTCACATTTGGGAGTTATACGACAATCATGATACATAGCCATCTCTTGATGATCCTCTTTCCAAATCCCATGTGCTTCTTCATTCTTCAGAGAAGATAACCCATGTTTGTGATCCTTTAGAGGTTTTCGAAACTTCAGATGACATTGGAGTTGCTTCAGAGGTTCCTGATTCTTCGTCAAGGATAGTTGATCAATTTTTATCTTTTGTCAGTGATTCCAGTGAGTCATTACAAGAGGTATTTATTGGTCTTCTTGATTGGGATTCATATTTGCCAAACATTGGTTTTTTGTTTGTGGAGTCTCACATTTTAGATTTGGAGGGCATATTTGAGGGTTTACCTCTCCTATTTGATTATAATTGTGGTACAACTATTGTCACATGTCTTATTTGTGTTGGGAGCTTGTTCAAGATCAATTTTGAGTGGAACTTTGTTTGTCACCTTCTCTTGTCATTGGGAATATTCTTGATTGGTCCATGGTATCATCTTCCAAGTCCATGGTGACATATGAGTAGATTTCAAAGACATCATCATCCTATATTTGGATTCCACTTTCTAATTCCTATCCAAAATGGAAAGCATTCTTGCATTTGTACTTAGTTTATCTTCTTCTAAGGGGGAGAAATGTTGTTTGTAGACATTGGACTATGTTTTGTCTCCAAGAACTGACCATTTTTACAATACATTATTCATTATGGGGGGGCTATATAGTTGATGCAGAGGATAAACAAGAAATTGCAAACCTAATGGGATTCAAACCTTACAAACCTACCTTTGCAAGATTTCTTACAAACTTTTACTCTAGGTTCAGTACCCTAGGAAGGCCTAATTGAGCATTCACTCACTCTTATACCTTCTCAAGTTTATTAAACCCTCAAGACACTCCATAGGGCCTCTTCAAACCCTCGCTTCTTGTGGCAACTCAAAAAAAATTCAAATTTTCTCATGAAACCCTTAGCTGACTATGTTTTATGATAGTCTTTCTTCCTAAACACATTCTTAGACCTGCATATTTTTCACAAATGATTGAATAAAGACTTTTCCTTCAGTGGAAACTTGAGCAGTAGTATAATGAAGGATTCTACCAAGTTTCATAAGTTTTTAATGGTGCAAACAAACATTATAAATATTTCAAGCTTGCTAGAAACCCTAGCTCTGTGACAGGGTAGCCAATGATATTTTTGCGATAATTTGAACAAAACACAATGAAATCACTCTAAACCAATTACATTTGATTCTTAAGACATAGAAGAAACTTTTTAAACTATTTCCAAGCCTTCCACTATCCGTACAAGATCATATAAAGAAAAAATCATACTGTTATAGCTGGAAAATTGTCAAGAAACAAATAATTTTTATCAAATCACCCCTACAATATATTGGAGCATAACTTCTCATTAATTCCATGTCAATCCAAACCAAGAATAATTTCAATTTGAATGTTAGTTTCTTTTTGCATCCAAAAACTTAAAATCCTAATGTCTTTTTTTTTTTTACAAAAGTGCAAAAATATGTCTTTTTTTCCAAGACTTCAAACCTAACCTAAGTTGGCAACTCACTTACAATCCCACTTGGGTAGTTTAAGAGGTTCATTATAATATTATTTTCCCCTTTTACAATATTTTCAACCTCCTTAAATAACATTATTGACTTTTGACCTCTTAAGACTCCTTATCAAATTCAAATATTTAAACAGTCTTTTGGAGGGAAACTCCTCTATACCTTGTTACATACTCAAAAGGATCCCATTGAGTGGGCATCCATGTTAAAACACCAAAATGGACCTCTTCATTAAATTTCTTATCAAAATCGAAAAGTTACATTTTCAAGTTGCTAGATGCTCCTGCATCTGTAGTATTTCTTTTTCCTTCATATGGGGGGGTTCTTCCTTGTATATGATGTATGCAGTCCTTGGGGATGTGATTGAGTCCTCCATCCATGCATTTTTTTTCTCACTTTTGGAGAGGATTTTTTCCCCACAAGGTTTCATTTTCTCCATTTGTGAGAGATCTCATTTATTTTGCATTGCATTTTCTTTTGTAAATGTGTACCTAAAATGATTTTCTAGCTAGGTCCCATCTTTCATCTTGCTCATATTGCATAATAATATTATGCCTAAGTTTTCTTGAAGGTGGGGTTGTTGGAGTAAATTAATGTTTACTCACATGTTTAAGTTTAACTTAGGCTAATTGATATCTTATGTTGCACTATTATTTGTGTTGGGTAGTTGGAAATTACCTACTCCCTACCTACCCTTGCATCTCATTGATCCACATGTCATTATTTTGTGATCTAATCTCTCTCGCTCTTTCCTTTATAAATAGAGTTTATTTTACATTATTAAAAATCTCCATATCAATTCTTTCTGGTGTATATTGTTCCCTCCATTGTGAAGGTTTAAAGTTGTTTGTGGTCCTAGAGTGGAGTCAATACTCTAAAACCAAATGCTTGATAACTTTAGATGACTCTTGAGACCTCCTAATTGAAACCTTTTCTCTTCCCAATTTTGGATGCCCAATGCATGACCTTTCATGTCCCAATATGGATGCCTAAAGAAGATTAATTTACTTATTTTAATTTATCCTTATTATATTTTCATGTTCACCTCTTGAAAATGTAATTACAATTAGTCAAAAAGTAAAAAATATTAAAAAACATTCTCACATGTCATAGGGAACGCTTTCTAAGGAACATGGAGACATGTGAATGCCTTAGGATTTACAAGGTTGATGTCACCTTATCCTAATATTCTCCCATTTGAAATTATACATTACAATCACATCCAAGAGATACATAAAATAAAATCAAGTAGAGTGACCAAGTCTCATGGCCTTCTTTTGAGAGAACTTTTATGTGATCACTAGCTCCATTTAAGAGAATCTACAACATTATCAAAAGTGTTAGCATTGTCTATCAAGAACTTACCATTATCAACAATTTCTCACAAAAGTGATAATGAACATCAATATTATTACTACGAGCATGAACATGGGATTCTTGTCCAAACAAATGACACTCTTACTATCAGATCTAATCTGCATAGTTTTGCAATCAAAACCAATACCAATACCAAGTCTTTATAACCATAACGCCTCCTTAAAATAATGTGTACAAAACATATACTCTTCCTTAGTGGTGAAAAAAATAATTGTGGGATGCCTCTTACTCATCCAACTCTCTACTCCTCCAAACAATGTAAATACATATCCACTAGTGGACCTTTGACTATCCAAGTCACTCGCATAATTTGCATGAACAATAACCTATATGTTGAATGAATTAACCACATTATTAGTACCATGACAAACCAAACCATAATCAAAAGTACCTCGCAAATATCTAAACATCCTTTGAACAAAGTTCAAATTCTCTTTACTAGGATTAAACATAAATCTTCTTAGAATTACCACTTCTTGGGAAATATCTAGTCTAGTGCAAACCATTTCATACATTAAACTCCCAATGGAACTAGCATATGGAAGCTTAGAAATATCATCATAATCATCATCATAACTTAGAAATATGTCTAAAGTTAGCTTAGTACTAACCAAAATTGGAATATTAATTGGCTACTCAACTTAGTACCAATTGGAAAAGGAATACTAACCGGCTTATAGTCATGCATATTAAAACTTTGTAAAATTGTATCAATATACATGTAGTCTATCTTAAACAAATATTTGTATTAACCCGATCATTTCTGATCTCCATAACAAGAATATATTTTGCAGCCCCAAAGTCCTTCATATCAAATGTGCTAGAAAGTTGAGCCTTGATTTCTCTTATCATCATCTTGTTGTTACCAATAAAAAACATGTAATCAACATACAAGGCAATAATTAGTATCCGATCATCAATAACCTTAACATAAACATAATGATCCTCCTCACTCCTCATATAACCAAAATTCAATACAAAATTATCAAAATTATGGCACTACATCTTGGGCGACTATTTTAGACCATCCAAAGATCTCTTTAGCATACAAACCAATTGTTCTTTCTATTAAAACATGTTTGTTGTTACACCAAAAGATTGACCTGTTACCACTTGATACAAATGCCAAAGATAAATAGATCCATGGGACGCGATTAATCCATTTCCTGCTAGTCGGTTCTCGATTACAATGCCTCAATTTGACCATCGGAAGTTGGCCTAATTTGTGAAATACCTTCAAAACCCTAAATAAGAACATTCTTCTAATTCATTTTGATTATCCATTACTATCCATCTACATTTGTTATCATCAACTCGCATCATCTCAAAGCATCAAGGTGACATTTCATCCCACCATATTATTCAAGAATTCTGTAGATATCAACACCATGGATTAGAAAATTACATCAATCTCCATGCAAGCATATGTTTATGACTGATTCATTTATGTCATATTATTAAATAAACATGTGTGATCACATTCAAAGAGCATTTCATCATCAATCTTCATCAACTTCAATAGGCTTGAGGTATAACATTCAACATTTAACTTTAATATTTTTAGTTCAATTCAAGGATTAATTCCAAACTTGAGATTTGACCTAGGCAAACCCCTATCTACAACACCATTTTCCTCTTTTGCATGTGTAGGTGGCAAGACGTAAACATAGTTGCAAATTTGGAAGAGTAGATAGAGACAATTAGATCCAACTTTTGTAGAGGAAAAAAGTGGAGGACAAGGTTGCCACATGCACCTATGTCTGACAAATTTTTGATGAAAATTTAGGAGAACACTCAGGACTACATTTTGATCCTAGAAAGATGTGATGAATACTAAGAGGGGGGGTGAATTAGTATGCCAAAAATCTTTGCACTTAAACACTTTACAAGACTGACAGTAAACCGGTAAAACAGTTTAGCAGACAAACCAGTTAGCACACATGCAAACCAAATAGCAAATAATGCATTCACCCACAGAAGCACAAAAACAATAACACATGAGATTTTGATGTGGAAACCCAATTGGGAAAAAACCATGGTGAGATGGAACTCACAAGTAACTATCTGTAGAGTAGGAATCAGACCGGTTAAGGTCTTACAATGTTCTTTACCAGAACAGATCCTGTTAGGAATCTCAATCTCTGTTAGGAGATAAGTTTGATTAAAGACTACCTTGCTAGAGGGTTTTAGATCCACAAATGTGAACCACCTTGTTAGAGGATTTACAACAGGCTTTTGGGCCTACCCGATTAAGGGCTACAGATTTGTCAAAGATGTGAGTAATCAACAAGTGTTTGATCTAGCTAGTAGCACAGACTGCTTGGTTAGATCCTTGGTAGCTCGTTCCTAATGCACTCCAACATTACTTCAGTCTTCTACACATTCATATTCTCTCCAACTCCTCAATCACCTTAAACCCTAGCAACAACATAAACTTTCTCTATTTTCACATCAACAACCTAAAACCCTAGACATGATGTCCTTATAAAGGAATTTGATTTCATGTCGGTCCAATAGGATTACATAACAATTTCCTAGGTTCAATGAACCTGGACATACTTGGTACCATGACACAAAAAGGCACCATTTAGGTGTCGGCACCGTCAAACAATCGGTGGATGGTAACTCATCACAAAATGTCGGTTGGTAACTCATCACGGAGTATTACCAGTTCATACAAAATGCAAAATGTCGGTTGTCGGTTTGACAAAAATGAAGACTAGTAAAAATGTGTTATGCCACTTTAGTCCCTCGTACTGATTGGGATCTACGAACTGCTTGGGGTCAACATGCCGCTTCAGACAGGGAGACACATTCTGCAAAACACCAATAGTCTAAAGACTATAATACAACATACCAGTTGGAACAAATATCGGTTGTGCTCTAACTCATACATATAAAGGGGATCTCAATGCAAGTGTGTGTCCATCAATGACAATCACAACATAAACATAAAAAATGCCAACAATCTCCCCCTTTGGCATTGATGGCAACACTTAGGAAAATAAAATTTTGACATCTAAGTGTTTTATAACAAAATCATGCCATTAGCAAAATTGCTCCCCCTAAGCATATACACTATCCCTTTGGCAATACAATGTATAACAATTTTGCATAAAGAGCATAAACATTGAGATATTCAGAGCATATATCAAAATTTTGATAACCAGATACTTTTCTCAAATAGAATTCTTCTCCCCCTTTCCCAACAATGACAAAGTACAGCAGAACAATCCTGTTTTCAAAATAATAAAAGTTTATGACAATAAGGAATAATACTTGTCAAAAACAGATTTAAAATCCTGTAAGAATTGTTTCATCGATAAAGACCAGGACTCAAGTAGGGAGGTGGCTACTTCCTTTTATGTCTGTATCTGGGAGACCTGTTCTTCCATGGCATCAATTGTTCTCATCTCCTGTGTAACTATTAAGGCATCCAGGTTTAGATAGCACTTCTAAAGAATTTGCAATTGTGGGAGTAGAACCAGTTGTAGATCTTGCAAATCTCTAGACCGGGTGCTGATCTCTTGCTCCATTTTTGCTAACTGGATGTGAAACCGGTGAACGGTTTGCCCATAAGTTGTAAAGGAATCATAAGGTGGCTTGAATGTGCTCATGTAGGACTGCAAGTCCGTTTGAAGCTTTTGCTTTTGAGCTAGCACATCATCATAGAACAGATGGGGTTGGCAAATCTTGCTGAGTAGCAGATTCCCCTCATCCAGAGCATCCCTTATATCCTTTTGTTCTTTCTTCAGTTCAGATCGGAGCTCATTCAACTTCTTCACCAGAGCTATATTAAGAGCTTTTTGATGTTCCTTTTTGACATTTGCCCCTGCTGCCTCTTCTAGGCTCCACACCTGATCATCCACTACTGAGCATAGGAGCTTAAGTTTAGCTAGTGATGAATCGGTGTTGGGAAGATTTGTACTGGGTAGCAAACCGGTAAGAGTGTCCATAGCCACTTCAATTACATCCTGCTCCTTCTTCCTTCAAATAATTTCAAGGTGCTCTTGAGCAACCTTGATGCTCTACATTAGCTCCGTTTCACTTGCAGACTGGAGATCGATAGGACTGCTAAGATGAGCCGGTTTGGCTTGACTCTCGGTTGCCTTCGGAGTTTCCATCTGGGTGCTCTTCTCCGCTTCTCTTGCCTTGTCCTCTTCCACTTTCTTCTTCTCCGCTTCTCTCCTCTTCTCTGCTTCCTTGTCCTCCTTAACCTTTTTCTTTTCTACTTCCTTTTTCTTCTTTTGTTCCTTATCTTCCTCTTCCTTCTTCTTGCTCTCTGCTTCCTTCTTTTTCTCATGTTCCTTATCTTCTTCTTCCTTCTTCTTCTTTTCATCTTCTTGCTTCTTTTTATCTTATTCATCCTTCTTCTTCTTCTCCTCTTCATCTTTCTTCTTCTTCTCCTCTTCATCTTTCTTCTTCTTCCCCTCTTCATCATTTTTCTTCTTCTCTTCTTCTTCCTTTTTCCGCTTATCTTCTTCATCCTTTTTCCTCTACTCGGCCTCTTCCTTTGCTGCTTCCTATTTGTCCTCAGCTTGCTTATCAACCTGTTTAGCCTGTTGCTCCTGTCTTGTTGCCTCAGATGGTGTTTCCTGAGGAACATCCTCTATGTCCAGAGCATCGACATCAATGGTGTCGATCGGTTCAACAATCGAATTTCCTTCATCATCAAATACTTCATCCGGTTTGGATATAACCGGTTCTTTTTCAGCTTGCCGGTTGGCTAGATGCACTTGTGAGACTGGACAACAGTTGTTATATAGTGATGAGTGTCTTTTTTGACATCATCAACTATACCTTCTAACAGCCGGAGTCTTCTTCTTCTAGTGAAGAAGAGTCCTTTATTTTGGTCAATAACATCAAATAATTCAGAATTTGATAGGTCGGGAAAGTATTGTGCAAACACTTTCTCCCTAATTTCCTGTTCCTTTTCTATGGCAATGCGCCATCTATTATCTAATGACATATATAAAGAATCCAGTGTCTGAGATTTAATCTCTAAGGGCAACCGGTCATTAACACATAAATACTGAATTATTTCCTTTTCAACCGCTTCCTTTTCATCATCATTAAAGTCATCAAAACACTCAATTAAGTCATGTAACACTTTTCTCCTAATATTCTTTATTGTTTTTTAACAATGTGTCAAAGGTTTATAGGAAGAGATATCTATATTTACCAGTGCAGATGATGTCGGTGCATTCTTTGTCTTTCTCTTTGCTTGACATGTTTTCTTTGGCTTTTCCTCAGACATAGTTTCTTCCGAGTCTAGAGAGGTATTCCTTGTCTTCCTCTTTCTCTCAAACACTTTAGCTGGTGTCGCTTCCAATTTCTTCTTGGCTGGTGACCGCTTGGTCACTTTTGGAGTTGCAGTAGTAACCAGTGTTGATGCTGCAGGCACTGCCTTTGCCTTCTTCACTGTAAGTTCTTTTCCTTTCTTTGCAGAGGGTTCCTCGACCGGTGTAACCCTTTCCAGATAGGTTCTGGTCCTCTTTTCCTTAGGATCAAGAGGTGAGGCAATAAGGGTAGAGGCATACCCTTCCAGCATATCGTACATCACCTCATAGCCCATTGGCTCCACTTCTTCTTGTCTAGGCTCAACAGCCTCCATTATGCATTGATCCACCTTGATGGTGAAATAGATATCATCCTCATATTTCTTGACTATGTCACCAGATATTCTCATTCTTTGGCTCATTTTCCATCTGAACTCATCAAAATACTTGTTCAGAACATCAGGGTAACCGGTTCCAATTGCTTCAATGCTTTCCTTGATTTGCTTGGTCACCGGTTGGTCAGCAGACCACAGGACATCTCCTACTCCTGGAAAGTAGCCTTGAAAATAGAAGAACAACCCAACCAGTAGTTGCCCAAACTTGAACCTTAGTGCATTATCCTATTTGATCGACTTTAGATTCAACAGAAGTTGTCTCTGTATACTGGTGCACAGATCAAATGATGCATCCTCCTTTATCATCCGGTAAGCGGCATTTACCGCTGCAGTAGATACAGAGTTAATTCTATTGGCTGAGAATGTCCGGTATCCAATCACCATACATGCATACTTCACCAGATCATCCTTGATAGAATTGACTGTCATGCCTCGTGAGTCACTCACTGAACCGATGAGCTTGGACATTTCAATTTTGCTTACCGTCCTTAGGGCTGGTATTTCCCCTGTGTTGTAGAATCCGGTGACTACATGAATTGCCTATGGCATGATGTCATTGTTCTCTCCAGGTACATCTTATCACCATGGACTCTGCTCAGAATGATCCTTATATGATCCTCTGTGAAATCCTCCAGGAAGTAAACAACATTGTGAAGTTTCTTCTTCTCCAAAATATTATACTCCGGTTTGATCTTCTTATCCTTTACACAAAATAAACCTAACTGGGAGTGGATGGCTAGAGACCCTAGGTTTTCAATCTTGCAATCTATGTAGTCATAAATTCCCTCTTCTACTATCACACTAGCTGGGAATTGTGATAGGGCATTATACTTAGACTTTTGTTGAATAAAACTTGCAGACTCGACAGATGCACTAGAACTGGTATGAGATGCCGAAGCCATGATAGAAATTTCAAGAACTCGAGAAATACCTTTTGAAACACGTAAATTTAGGGCTTTCTAATTCTCCTTCACTTCACACTCCTTCGGTTACTGAATCACCGCTTTGTGTTCTCCACTTGACCATTTGCAGTTTGAATTTGAATCTCCTTTGCGGTTTCTCAATTTCTCAAAATCTCAACTCAAATCACCTTTTCATCGCTCTACTTTTTGAAAAACTTTTCTTCGCTCAAAAACTGATAGTGAGAAATGATTTGAAAAGTCCTTTTAAACATATTTCTCACCTACCACAATTAATGCTCCTCAATTAGGGCGTAAACCCTAATTTGCCTTTTTACCGTGTCCGGTCTTCTGCCAAGCGACAGGTATCACATACCGGTTAAGGTCTTTTACCGGTGTAAACCGGGGGTTCGAAACATTTCGCTGTTTGCTCCCCCTAAGCTTTTCTAAAGCTTAGTTTGTCGGTTCCGTGATTTCCACACTAGATGCAGAAACTGGTTCCTCTTGTAACACCGCTGGTTTCTTCTTCCAGGTTTTGTTCATGTCCACTTGAACAATGTCAACATCAATGTTTCCTTCCGGAGTGACCGGTATATCATCAGATATGTCCTTTCTTGATCTACAGAATCTGGCAATGTGACCCAATTTGTTGCAGTGATAGCAGACCAATCCAGGTGCTCTCCAAGGTCCATTGTTCATGTTTACATTCTTCCTTCTGCATGTTGTAGCAATGTGACCATGACCATGACATACCATACAGTTTGCTCTCTATCTGGTTGCCGCTTGATAGCCACCGCTTCTTTGCTGATGATTGAAGGCATTAAACCGATTGTGATTCCAGTTCACAAAAGGTTCAGGAGAAGCTCCTTGGGTCCTCTAAGGATATCTTCCAGTGTTATTCATAATAGACCTGCATTTAGATGCTCTATGCCCATACTTGTTGCATGCATAACAGTTACCATCAAATCTATAGGATCTAGGCTTAGCATTTAGGAAATAAGGAAAATTGTTGTAAGCCTTACTCCTACACACATTTGTAGTATGTCCTTCTTTTAGACAGTTAAAGAAAACAGGTTTAAACTTTTGCTTACCTTTATCCTTTGATGCCGGTTGTTTCTTTGATGTTCCACAATTTGTACCAGAGGTCTCACCTTCCTCATGACCGGAATAACCAAGTCCATTGGTATTCTTGACTGGTTTGGTAGATTCAAGCTTTTTCTCTAGCTTGACAGTGCTCTTGTTGAACTTAGCAAGTATTTCCTTTGACTCAGAGAGTTCTTTGGAAATAGCAACATTTGTTTCCAACAGGTTTTCATTCTCAGAGATGGCAATGTTCAGTTCTCCTTGCATGTCTTCCTTTTCCACTTTGCTTGCATGGAGTTGATCATTTAGGGCACTGATCTCTTGTTTCAGCTTGGAGATCTCATGATCTCTCTCTCTCACCAGATCTTCAACTTTCCTCTGGTTCTCAAGCTCTTGACACATTCGGATATTCAGTCCTTCCAATTCCTTTCTCAGGTTGGAGTTTGATTCATTCAACTTATTTACTTTTGCAATTATGGCTTCCATGTCTGCTTCATCTAAAGAACTATTTTCAGATAGCTCCATCAGCTTTTCTGCACGTTCTCTCCTTTTTGCTTGAGATGCCTTGTATTTGACCATAAGATCATCATAGGCTTGCTCAGACTGAATGAGCCGATGAGTAAGCTCCCTTATAGATTATTCCCCCATATCTCTTTCCAAGTGGTTAAACTTATAGAAAGGTAGGCTCTGATACCAATTGATGAATACTAAGAGGGGGGGTGAATTAGTATGCCAAAAATATTTGCACTTGAACACTTTACAAGAGTGACAGTAAACCGGTAAAATAGTTTAGCAGACAAACCGGTTAGCACACATGCAAACCAAATAGCAAATAATGCATTCACCCACAGAAGCACAAACACCATAACACATGAGATTTTGACGTGGAAACCCAAATGGGAAAAAACCACAGTGAGATGGAACTCACAAGTAACTATCTGCAGAGTAGGAACCAGATCGGTTAACGTTAGACCGGTTAAGGTCTTACAATGTTCTTTACCAGAACAGATCCTGTTAGGAATCTCAATCTCTATTAGGAGATAAGTTTGATTAAAGACTACCTTGCTAGAGGGTTTTAGATCCACAGATGTGAACCACCTTGTTAGAGGATTTACAAAAGGCTTTTGGGCCTACCCGGTTAAGGGCTACAGACTTGTCAAAGATGTGAGTAATCAAAAAGTGTTTGATCTAGCTAGTAGCACAGACTACTTGGTTAGATCCTTAGTAGCTCGTTCCTAATGCACTCCAGTATTACTTCAGTCTTCTACACATTCATATTCTCTCCAACTCCTCAATCACCTTAAACCCTAGCAACAACATAAACTTTCACTATTTTCACATCAACAACCTAAAACCCTAGATATGATATCCTTATAAAGGAATCTGATTTCATGTCGGTCCAATAGGATTATGTAACAATTTCCTAGGTTCAATGAACCTAGACATACTTGGTACCATGACACAAAAAGGCACCGTTTAGGTGTCGGCACCGTCAAACAATCGGTGGATGGTAACTCATCACAAAATGTCGGTTGGTAACTCATCACAGAGTATTATCGGTTCATACAAAATATCGGTTGTCAGTTTGACAAAAATGAAGACTGGTAAAAATGTGTTATGCCGCTTTAGTCCCTCGTACCACTTGGGATCTACGAACCACTTGGGGTCAACATGCCGCTTTAGACTGGGAGACACATTCTGCAAAACACCAATAGTCTAAAGACTATAATACAACATACTAATTGGAACAAATACCAGTTGTGCTCTAACTCATACATATAAAGGGGATCTCAATGCAAGTGTGTGTCCATCAATGACAATCACAACATAAACATCAAAAATGCCAACAAGATGCTCATTGTTTGCATCTGACACTTTGAGGACAAGGTCACCTAGAGCATCCTTGTCCCACAGTTTTAGGCCCAAATTTTAGGTACAAGTTCCTCTCAGCTTCCTTGTTCCAAATCTATATTTATGTCTACATATAAAATCTAAAACTACTCATGCATGTTGATTTATGTCAATTTCATACCTTTAGCCCTATATCTTGCATTCAATTTACATCTTCCCATAGCTCATTTTCAGCTCAAACAAAGAGAGAAAAATAAATCGACTAGAATTCACTCTTTGGGGTTGAATCTATTGATTTCATCCCCCTTTTAATGCAATTGAGTGTTGGAAATAGGCTTATTTCTTGTTTACATAGCTAAACTAGTGAATATACATTTTCAATCCATTACATAACTCATTGAATGATATCACAATCTAACACCTTATCAAAAGAACATCATATTCCTTGAAGTGAACATATCATTCTCTCAAGGGATTTTGTATCATGCCAAAATGATAATGCTTAATTAAGAGTACATCATGACATAATACCAAAACATCATACCAAACAAGGATCACTTATCAAAGTCAATTAGTCATGAACTAACACCTCAACCAATGACCCCAAGGCTCCCCATGGCTAACCAAGACGTTACCATCTCCCATAACATGAATATGACCATCTGTTGTCAATAAAAACCAAGATGTCAATGAATTTTCATTGTAGCAAAAAAATCCAAGAGCTCCTCCATGACACAAACAACCACTATAAAATACCATCCATCATTAATATTATAAATCCACATTACTCCCAAAAGCTCCAATTGAAATGTGATACCAAGCTCTCCATAGTCTCATAATAATCATATCCTAAATGAAGATCACCCATGACCCATGCACATAGTCAACTAAAATTCAAGCATATCCAAAGAAGAAAGTAGAACCAAGATCTCTAGACAAGAAGATACAACCACCACCAATACACTAGGAATCAATCTCACACTACCAAAACATCACTATTAAAATCTCCCACTAAAATATGTAAACAAGATATTATGAAATCATGATAAGACACATGTTACAATTTCCCATAACTATCTACTCATACACTCTGATCATCAACTATCCTCTCATCTCAATCCAACATACTAATGCATAAATGATAATAGATAAGGCCAACTTACAGATTCTATATCAACACTATCAATATTGTGGATATAGATAGTCAACATCCAATTCATCTCACTATAATAAAATGGGTAGCTAATCAACAACCTATAGAGCTCAATGATCGAAAGCCAAAGAAACATACAAACTTGTCATCACATCAATACCCTACAATACAAGATAACCAAGAAGAGAACCTACATATCTCAAGACTCAAACATCAAATTAACCATATATATAATTTTCCAAGGGAATTCATAAAAATACACAGCATAGTCAAGGAACCATTCAAGCATTTAAAATATAAAAACAACCTTCTAAAAAGCAACCACATGTCACCACCAATCAGTCATATACATGACTATGTCATTTTAATACATTCAAATGCATATGAACATCCATGAAACTATAATCATCATCAATGTTGTATATGTACTCAACTCCCATCACACCAAGACCCAAGTCTCCACATCTATTAATCCATTTCCTTAAACCAAAAGACAACTTGTGTACTTAGATCATGAGCAAGTTCTAAACTATGAAAATATTGTAAACCTATATCAAGAAGTATCAAATATAATAATAAATTATACTATCATGAAAATATGTACTCTCTCATCTTTTTTACTCTTGATAGATCCAAATTTTGTCATATTCACACCTTAATATCATGCAACTTCAATTAATCAAACAAATATCAAACTCTCTCATCTCATCAATGAGAAAATGTTAGCACCACTAGGTAGTACACAACAAATTCTTGATGTCAACTATTTGGAATTAAAAATCTAATTTTGTATGTGAAATTTATGACCAAAAAAGTGTTTCGAACAAAAACATATCTTCATGACACAAAAACACTAATGAAAATAGTTAAGTATGCAAACTAAACTTATGCCACTACATAGTTGTTAGAGAGATCTTTTCGTCGACTATTAAAGTCAAAAAATTGATGTCATGGGTGAAAGTAATGACTTGTAAAAAAAATAGCTATATTACGATTATAGGAGGTATATGGTTGTATGATTGATCATATGGTTGACATCATTATAACATCATCCAATATTGTAATGGCAGTGGATAGGTGATGACAACTAGTGTGACGGTGCATGAGTGGGCAAAAGGTAATAAAATTCAATAGGATTAGGGGAAGGGTACCAGTAGTGGACATAGTTCCAATAGTGGACACCTTTTTGTCAACCCAACCCCCCGGTAGTAGATTGTAAAGGAGCCCAATAAATGTACCAGTAGTGCACCAATAGTGAATATCACATGTACCAATAGTGGATAATTTTTCAACTTTTTTGCCCTTTATTAGCTCATTTGTGCACCACTACTGGCCCATTTGTGCACCACTATTGGCTCATTTGTGCACCACTACTGGAAATTTGTGCAAAACTGCTGGGGCATTTGTCCACTACTACTGGAAATTATGAGTTATCTACTATTGGCACAAAGGAGTTCATGTATGGGTAGACACTTTGAATGACCACTTTTTGACCTTTCGGCACATAACGATTTCCACAGCGTGCATCGTCACTACCCAGAAGTCGGATCCTTAGTTATAACTAGTTAAGTCGTATGCAAAGATAACCAAAAAAAAAATTGAAATCCGACGTACTGTTTGAGAGCTCTATTTGCGCGAAGTTATCTATGTCCACTACTAGTACCCTTCCCCTAAAAAATGTTTAAATTTTAAAAAAATCAATCACCACCCAAGGCTAGCACTAGATTCTACCCATGATCATGGGCAAAAGAGTCATCAACCCCAATCGATGTCAACAATGACCAATAGTGCTAATGGTGGTAACAAAGTCATGTAAGTTCTAGGTTGTCAGCGTCAATAGGTGTGTGGTTTGCGAGTAACCCCCTAATTTTAAAACTATAGGTATAATTTTTTAATCATTTTTTTCTACAATGTGTCTTAGGTGATTGTATGGCTAAGGCTAGGGGTAAATTTTTTTGCTTTGTTTTCAAGTGGTTAAAATAGGTCAAATTTTATATCAATATTTATTTCTCAAATCTCTTAGATTTATTAGGGAGGTTTTTTTAATCTTAGGGTGATCAGAAAACAAGCAATGATGGGAAATATCAAAAATATAATTTTTTGGTATTTTCTATGTTTTAGTAAATGACATTTTTGGAGGTCTTCGAAGCACTTTTAGCCCTCGAAAATTTGGATGGTCCTTTATGGAACTTTTCATATGCATGTCCATAAAGGATTGAAACTAGATCTCTTGGAGATCTTTCCAACGGTGATAACAGTTTGCAGTTTTGAGTCCTGAGTGAAAATTTATGTCTTTTCGAAGTTGGACAAATTTTTATTTAGTTTTTTTTATATTTTTGTTAGTTTTTGGTTTTTATTCTGTAATAAACATTCCAAACTATTCATTTTCAATTCCAAGGGGATTTTGGTGACCCTTGGGATCTCATGAACTTTGTATATAGAATATTTTTGATTGGAATGAACTCACTTTTTGGCTTGCAATAATTCTGGTTGAATTTTGTTTTTGTAATCAGAATTGTCAATACCGTAGGTTATACACCAAGCGTTGTACTCCAAATTTATAATTCAGATAAATGGTATCAGAGCTTGTTCGCTCTTATATGTCACGTCACACGCGGTCGACATATCAAAGGCTTGGGTTGGAAACAAAAGATCCTTCAAATTACCTTTCTTTAAGATGCACACGATCGCAGATGTCTAAATTTCAAAGTGATGGTTCAGATGACACAATCAAAACACTGGTTGAAGATACATTAAAGAAACAATGTGAAAAAATGATGGAACAATTCAAATAGATGCTAGAAAATCGCGGGTCACAAGCAAATGCACCATTCGGCGAATATACTCCATTCAAGGTGCAGGTAAATTTTGATATTCCTACTTTTCAAGGAAATATTGATGCAGAAGTTGTTGATGATTGATATCAAAATTGGAGTGGTATTTTTTTGTTAATCAATTCTCAGATGTTGAAAAATTTACTCTTGCCCTCCTCAAAGCTGAGAGTCATGTGAAGCATTTATGGGAAGCTAAAACATTATCCAAGGGAGTACAAGCCAAGGATGAATTTGGCATAAATTTTGATCAAAAAACTACATGTGGAGAATTTGTGGAGCACATAAAGGAAGAATATTTTCCTAAAGATACCTACGAACAAAAGTATATGTAATGGCAATTGCTTCAACAGAAAAAAGGATCAAATCGTTCAGGAATATACTAACACATTTCATGCCCTATCAAAAAAGCTTGGCATCAAGGATTCTGAGAAACACTGAGTTCTGAAATATCAAAGTGGGCTTCATAGGTATATACAAACTGAGATGGACTTTCTAAACATAGAGACTTTATCCAGTGCCTTCAAGTTTGCTTCAAAGATTGAGAAGAAATTCAAGCAAAAAAGAAGGAGGGATAATTTTATGAACAATAAATGGAAAGGCGAAAGTAGAAAACCCACAAGAAAACAAACAACCAAAGAGTCATTTTCTAGTTCGCCAACAAAGAAAACATGGGGTATGGGAAAAAAAAAAAACAAGATACAGGTATGTGGTGTGAAGTCCATAAAAGTCCTTCTCATAATATGAAAGATTTTAATACTGTAAAAAAATTAATTATGGAAACACACATGAAGACAATGTGGAACTCGAGCTGGCAAATTATTGCAAGGAAAAGGATAATGAACAGGTCATTGAGGCTAACCCATATGCTACAATAGCTACAAAAAAAATATTGCCTCAGAAGGATGAGGAAAGATTGTTTCATTCAAGGCCCTGCACTTTATTGTTGATAGCGGAAGCCAAAAGAACTTAATATCGACTGAGACTATAAAGAGGTTGAATTTGAAAAAAACATCACACCCACAACCCTACTCCATGCGATGGGTGAGTCAAGGGCAAGATATTCAAGTAAATCAACATTGTCGTCTTCCATATTCTATTAAGCCTTTCGAAGACAAGGTGATTTGTGATGTAGCCCCTTTTGATGTTTGTGATGTTTTACTAGGACAACCATACATGTATCAGCGTCTTGGTGTATATGAGTCTAGACCATGCAATGTCACAATCAAATTGGGTGGACAAAAGTATCAGATACCAGAGGTAAGTCCTGCACATTCTGCATCTTTGATTAGTGCTAAGAAATGTAGAAGATTGATTACCCAAACTGGAACATTTGTATTATGGATGATTCGTTCTAAGGAAGAAAGAACACTAGTATATAATTCCCATGCCACTGTGAACACCACAATGTAGCAACAAAGATCAATGGATCAGATTTTGACAAAATATCATAATTTATTTAAGTTGCCAACTGGGGTACCCTCACATTGCCAAGTTAGACACTCTATTGATTTGATACCAGGAACTCCAGTACCCAATGAACCAGTGTACAGGAGGTCAGCACTAAAAAATGATAAAATTAAAAGGCAAATACAAGAATTGATTCAGAAAGGACATATTTGTCCAAGTGCATCACCTTGTGGCAACCCAATTGTTCTAGCAAAGAAAAAAGATGGAACGTGGAGACTTTGTATTGACTATCGGGCATTAAACAAAATCACAGTAAAAAAGAGATATCTAATGTAATGCCCCACCAAGAACCCCAAAGGAATAACCACACATCTAGGCAACTAAGGGTGAAACATTTTTTTTTTAAAGTATAAATCACAATAAGTGCATTAATTACTACATTGCACAATAATAACACAAGTGGAAGACTAACACAAGAATTCCTAAAGGGTTACCAACAAAGAATACGAAAGGTTAAATTCCATAATTACGATTAATCCAATTATCCATCAATTACTCATTGAGCATAATAAACCATAAACATATAATAGATTACACCATTTAAGGATTGAAGGATAACCACATAGTTTACTCTTCAATAAAGCATTTTCACAAATCATAAGGATAACTGATACATAACATCCAAAACTTAATATTACATTGTTAAATAAATACACTGTTCTCAATAAAACATGAACAACTTACATCACTATCAAATAAAAGGTTACATAAATTCATTGATACAATTGACCACATAGGTCTCCAAAGAACAATAATCTCCAACATGAGATAGTGCATGAGTCACAAACCACAGGAACACCTGTGAAGCCAATCCTCACATGAAGGCATGAACAAGAACATCCAATGGGAAGTGACACTACCATCCGACCATGTGATCCCAAAACGGAATCACCCCACCGTGCTAGGAGATAGCACAAGACCCTCAAGCAAGCATAAGCAAGACAAGGATGACAGTACAAGATGACTCCACAGTAATCCCGATGAACTCAACATCACAATACTCAAGTGACCCTACAGAGAGAGTGTCATCACATAGCTTAAGATGGTTACCCTAGGTAGGCCTCCATAGGTCCCACACCCATCCTAGGTTATCTTGGTAACCTTTCCCAAACCCCCGGTTCCACCTAAGTCTCATGCGGACCCTACCAACCCTTCGTGAAGACAAGGTGGTCGGTTTGCCATTCTAGGCCTTCCCATTACATCTTGAACCAATACGAGTGCTCAACCATGCACGGGGAACAATATCTTATATAATGTTATAAACTACCCACCCCCTAATCAATTATTAGGTTATCACTTATTATCTAGCTTTCGAGAGGTTATCTTGCCAACCACTCTAGGTCTGGCCACCACTCGAAAGCCACTCTCTCATAGGACACTAAATGAACACGGTCACTCTACAAGGACCCTATGGCGGAACAGACATCCATAACACCACTATCCAAATACAGGTGGCCAAGAACAAAGATATACTAACTCTTGGTTAACCATAAAGAATAAGCACTACATAGTTAAGGCAACGAGGTCATAATACATCACTTGGTCAAGAGATACAAAATACGCCACAACAAGACGACTAAACATAGATGAGAAAAGAAAACAACCAAATAAACCCTTTGCAAGAAAAGCTATTTTTACTAAGTCCGAGCACAGTCAATCTTTGAAAATAACAGCATCATATACACTTGTAATTTCATCAATTGAAAATTAAATAAAACACCCTATATTTAATTCATCATTCTAAAACGTCATCCAATATTATTTATTTCCAATACAATATTCCAAACAAAATAATAAAATCCATACTAAATATTTAACAATTAAAATATGTTTTCTATTTCTAAATAAATCTAATTTATCAATTAGATTCCATAACCAAAGCCTTGATTTGACAAGAAAATAACACACACACACACACACACACACACACACACACACACACACACACACACACACACACACACACACACACACATATATATATATATATATATATATATATATATATATATATATAAACCAAAATTTAAAACTAACATAAAATTTAATCGTACTATTATTAAATAGCGAACATAATTCTTTTAAACCACCGCGAAGGGAGAAATATAAAGCAAAAGCGGTGGCCTAAGCCTACCCGCAGGTAGCAGACACTACCAACCGGTAGTGTTGCTACCGACCGGTAGAAGGCACTACCACTGGTAGTGCTGCTACCTCGCGGCAGCAGCAGCTACCGCCCCACGTGGTGGGACTTCCCTGCCATGTGGGGGTTTGAATATTATTATTATTATTTTTAATTTCATTAATTCAAACCATTCCCAGCACCAATCACTGGTAAAAACATACAATGAGTAGAATATAAATTTAGAAATGATAATCTCCAATAAGGGATTCAGTAAACCAATTAAGCACAAGGGACCCAAATCTAAGGATCGGGCAAAATTTCAGAAGAATAAAAAGAAATAAGAGGGGATTTGATTCATTAATTGATCTCTTAACACACGGGAAGAATCCTTGCATCATGCAAGAGGCAAATTAACAAATTTTGCCAGTATAACCCCCAAATCTTGGGCAAATAGAAACTTGCAATCACTTAGAAAATAAATTCCATTCCATACAACACTTAATGGAGGAAATAATCAAAAAACAAATATATGCATGAACTTGAAAACACACAGCCAAAAGAAGATTGGAAAAAACTCTTCAACAAAACAAATTGAAAGGAATTTTAATTGAATCCCATAACAGACTACTCCACTATCCAAAACAAGCTTCCCACATGAGTTTCCAACAAGATTTCGCAAATTTAAATCAAACACACAGGAAGAAAGATCAACATTCAATTTATTTTTTATTGAAACATAAGAAGAAACTGCCCAACATGCAAAGCAATCCAGGAAACAAATTTGTGGAAGAGCTTCAACCTTGCAAACAATATCCAAATCTAGGTTCCTCCTTCCAAATGGATTTTCAAATTTTGCATTCAAAAATATTCCTCCCCCTTCCCTTGAACTCCTAGGAATATATGAAAAAATATTTCAACCTAAACTTTTTAGGTTAATAGTTTTCTCCACCAATAAGAATAAACTATTTTAAAAGTAAAAGCAATCTGATTTACCTTTTCCATGAAACAATTCTTTTCAACAAAATAAAATCTAAAAGCTAAATAAATAGGTAAAAAGGAAATGCCTTTATTTATTTTTTTCATTTTCTTTTCTCATGAGGCTTTAACTCAACATTAGCATTTAAAATTTAAATAGCAAGGCATTTAGTAATCTCTTTTCCCAATATTTTAATACAACTATAACACAATATAATAAGCAATTTTAACCATTTAAATCTAGCTGTATACATGTAAAATTCATCTTAAAACAAGTAATCAATTAGAAACAAGGGAAATCACGAATCCCTATCTAATCAAAGAATCTTAACAAATAAGACAATGAAATAACACAATCAAGAAAATAGGAAATAAAATAATCAAATCAAATCAAAACTCCCTATCCCAAGATCGCATATTGCTTCCATTGCTCTTCTCCTCTTTGTGGTATGATGGCTCTCAGATATTGCGCTGGTAACCTGCAAGTGACACAAAGATTCGAAGTTCGTGATTATTGAAAATGGAGATTGAATGCTCAATTTATAGATTTTTGGAGAAGATTGATTGAAAGGTAGAACAGATTGATCAAGAGGTGGAACTCAGGTGAGCTCACATGAAAATTGATAGTTGAATTGTTGATTGTAGGAGTGAAACTCAATAGATTGAATAGATTAATTGAGTTAACTGATTGAGAAAAAGCTGACTAAAGGAAGAAAAAGAATGATTGGAGGAAATAAAGAAGATGACAAAGAAAGCTTAATTTAGAAAAAGCTAACTAAAAGATGGAAATAGAGATTGGAGAGATAATTGATTTAATTAATTAATTTAGCACGTGCTTGCATTTAGACTTAGATTTTCAATTTAATCTTTGCATGAGATTTTAATTCAAATAATTGAATTTATTTTAATTCAATTTAGTATTTGAATATATTTAGAACTTGACTTTGATTTTCAATTTGGTTTTTGAAATCATGCACATGTATTTGAATTTGGAAGAAATTAGAAGAATTAATTAGTTAATTAAATAATTTAAAGAAACTATTTAATTATTTAGAAATGGAATTTAATTAAATAATAAAGATTATTTAATTTAAAGGATAAAATCATAATTAATTAAATAATTAATATTTAATTAATGTTTAGAAGAGAGTTGAATGATTAGATGATTAGAGGATTGAAATTGAGAATTAATTTATTTAAATAATAAAGATTATTTAAATTGGGGAGTTAATTACAATTAATTAAATAATAAATATTTAATTAATATTTAGAAAATGATTAAAATGATTAAATGATGATAGAATAAGAAATAGAATAATCAGTAAAATGATGAGGAAATATGAAATTAGAAGAAAATAAATAAAATGAATTTAGAAGAATAATTAATTAACTTAATTAAAGAATTAAAGAATTATTTAATCAATTAGAGGAATAATTAGTACATGATCAATGAGACATTTTTAGGTGTCTACATTTGCCCCTCTTTGAGACAATGTCGAAATGATATTGTTTCAAAGAAAACAAAAATTATGCCCCAGTATGCCCCGATGATACTTAGGGTGTAATGCCCCCTTGAGAGATTGTTTGTGCATTAAAGACATGAATGATCTCTCGAAAAAAAGAAAAGAATGTGAGATGAAAGGATAGTTAGTTGATTAGAGATAGAGATAGGTGATGTGAATATGATATTGAGATAGAATATGAGAGAATAGATTGATAAAAGAATAATGTTAGATGAGAATTAGAAGCAATTGAAGATGATTAATATGAGATGATAGATTGAAAATGGTTTAGAATGAGATGATGAGAAAAGAACCAGCAAACTAGAAATAAGCAAATGACATGAAAAGAGAATGATATTGAATGAATCACGAACCTGTGTCATTATTTATTGTGCAATATATATTCATCACTGAGCCTTATTATTGAACAATGAAGCTTAGCACATCAAGGTATAAGGAACCAAGATGTAAAGATATCTCATTGTAGAAACAAACATGTAGCAGACAAGGAGTGAACCCTCCATTTTGGGAATTACGCTAGGGGTCGAGGTATGTGTGGCATCCAATAGCTGGAAGCTCCTATCACAGACACCAGCTAGAGCAATTTCCCTAGAATTTCATCGGTTCACACCACAAACAACAAACAAAGAAAAAGATAATGCCCATCATAGCTCCTCTAGTCACTTGTAGACATCCTTGAGTAGCATAGGAACAATATCTGTCGCCAAATGATAAAAGATAAAGACTGACCCAGACAAAATTCAGCAGCTATACTGACCTTGTGCCTTCGTTCTCAGTTGTTTGATGTGATGGTTGATAATGTTTGATCTTAGAAAGTTGCGGACCCTGTTTAAGATTGACCTGTCTGATTTCGAGTGTATCCTCTTCTGTTTAAGACAAGATAATGATCACGTTGATATGGATATGATATGATTGATAAGATAGTTTGATCAGTTGATTGCAGATGTTTGACTGGATAGTGGTATCCTTTGTTAACTTCGTGTGAAGTGTTTACTTGATATCTGCTAGGGTATTTGTTTCTTACAAGATATTTATTGCAAATTTTTCTGATTGATTGATTTTCGATTTTTAGTTCTTTTCCAAGAGCTTTTTCGATGTTTTTGGATTATGTAGATCGATATTTGAATGTTTTTGATTGATTTTTTCAGGATCGTATTTGAATGTTTTTGGTTGATTTTAATTTTTTTTCAGGATCATTATATGGATGTTTTTGGATGATTTATGATTTTTAATGTTTTTTAATTTTGTGTTTTTCAGTGTTTTTGAATTTTGTGTTTTTCAGTGTTTTTGAATTTTTTGAAGGACGTTATCTGATTTTTAGGATTTTTTCAGGACTTTATATGATTTTTTAAATTTTTTTCAAGACTTTATATGATTTTTTGGGATTTTTTCAGTTATGCCCCCAGTGTGCAGACCTGTACGACATGATGATCTGCAGAATGTATGTGGAGACAATTGAATTTTTGACATGACCTATGTGAATGCAATATGCAGGATGAAGATGCATTTCCTATTCAAACAAGGTTGACTGTGTTTGTTTTTGCATTTGTAATACACCAATTGAAATGGAGGTGCAAAACATTTCATAGATAAGCGGTCAATTGATCCCTAAGGTCCCTGAGAACATTCATCTCAACACACTTAGTGACTAGGATTTACAAATGGAGATGCGTAAAACTTCCCCATTGGTTCTTGAAACTTTGATCTTTGTTTGCCCATGTGTGTGCAGATGAGTTAACTCTTTCTCTTGTGTTCACTAAAGATTCTTAGCATCCTATATGACTAGCTACATGGATTATCCTAACTTCAAAAGCATCTTGATTAGAGCCTCGTTGCCAGCAAGCCTTGAGAGCTCCGACGAGGTTATAGACTGTAATTTATCAAATATTGCTTCATTGCCAGTAGGCGTTCATAGCCCTAATGGAGTTACTTGCATGTTCCCATAGTCAATCTTTTTATCGCACTTGTATACATGATATTTCAGTTATTTATAATTGCTCTTTTGCCTTGAGATGGATATTTGGCATAGGTCTTTTTTCTTTTTATTTTGTTGCCTTGACTTGTAAGTAATGAAACCTACTTGGGTGTGACAATTACAGCGGCGCTGAAGTAGAATTTTAGATTTTTCACTAGTCATATGACCAACTAGGTGTCTAGAATGAATTAGAGATTTATTGTGTTTGAGATATAGCAATTGATAGATTTTGGATTAACAAGTCTCAAATAGTGAAATCACTACCCAACCATAAGTAAAGAGTCGTCATAGGGTGATGTTGCAAATGAATGACCTTAGGACCTCAAAGACTTCATGTCTGAATATCTAAGAAAGGAGATGACCCTTGTTTTTCTTAAATGACAACAAATGATAATCTTGACAGTTACCTTGTTTTATTGATGCTGTTATATGAAAATACAGAAACTATGTGCCATGAAATCTGTGAATACGATGTGCTTGAAAAAGAAACTATATGTAATACAATGTTTTGAATAAAATGTTATGCAATGCGGGAAGTAAAACCTAAACTAACCTAGCCCTTAGGTATAATATCGTGTAAGTAGTTCATTCACTAGTACATTTGGGCCTAATTTCTGACAGCTAATTGTCGGATTTGCGATGACACAACGTTGGACTTCCGACCAACTTTGCCATTGAAAACTCATCGTCGGGCTTCATGACGATGCCATTTGCATCAGTAGTCTGACTATGTTATGAACTCCTCTGACGACGGCTATATTTGCACCCCTGACCACAAATTTTGGCAGATTTGCATCGAATTTATGACAGATGCTATGTTTTCTCCTCAACGACTGTCTGACATGGAAGTGACGTCGGATATACAGCATCCTTGTCGGATGTTTCACTAGTTGTCATCGGAATTCCGACGACGAGAGATGATTTGGGTCAAATGGCTTTGCCATCGGTGAATGAAAGCATTGAAACGAGTTCTACTTTTAAAAATTGCACAAAAAATTTATTATTTATTTGATTCAGTGTTATTTGCAAAAAATGACTATCAATGATGTTTCCTTTCCCCAAGAATTGTCTAGGATCTTTTCGTCAGATAATATGTAACATCGAATGAATAAATCTTTTGTTTACAAATGCTTATTTTATTTAATTATTATCTGAGCGTGAATTAAAATTTATATATGTACGGAAGCAGAACATACAAGCTGAAGAGTCATGTGCAAGCAAATTTCGTAAAAGAAAGCAAGTAGGCATTATCTTGAATGACATGGAAACAAGCTCATCAGCTGCCTAGAAGAGAGCAATTGGAGAAAAGCAAAGGAAAGTGTTAAAGGGTGATAAATAGATAGAGAGTATGCAATACAAACAAATAATGTCTGGAGTTTGTGATGTGACGTCTCAAATTTATGTCCGGAGGGACTAATTGGTTTTGGAGTTCTTGCGAAACCTATTGGGCCATGCTTGGAGGAAATCAATGTGTTCATGCAAGGAGAACCTTTTTTCTATTATGAGAATGATGCTTTTGCACCAAAGGATATTTGGAAGTCAATATCCAAAAATTTCTATAGTGTGGAACAAGAGTTGGCAGACTCGAAGTAATTTTCAGCTTTCAGAAGACCAAGAGGTTATGTACACAATCTCCCAATAGAAGGGCGATTTCAAGCATTACCTCTACCCCCCATGACTATTCAGGAAGCACTTCCTCAGACAAAGAACTTTTGGCCTCCATGGGATCAAAGAAAAAAATTGAAGCATAGACTCTAGACGATGTGGTGGTGTCCTTCGTGAAGAACTCTGCAGTATAATTGAAAATTCACGAGGGAAACTACAAGATAGTGAAGAAAAATATAATCTTGAAAAGTGGGAAGAATGGATCTTGGTTTGGGTGGGGCCAAGTCAGGTGGCTCCTCTAGAGGTTGACGAGATATAAATCATATTAAGATTTGATAAAGATCACACTCATGGAACTTCATGTGCAACTGATCGATTGCGGTGTTTGGGTAATGCATTCCAAATAGATACAGTTGCATACCATTTATCTATCTTGATTAAAGCCTTTTATCCTGATGGCATTAAATTAAAGTACTTTCTCTTCTATCTGGTATTGGTGGAGAAGAGGTTGCTTTGCATCGACCTGACCTGCTACAGGTCAGGTCGATGCAAAGCAACCTCTTCTCCACCAATACCAGATAGAAGAGAAAGTACTTTAATTTAATGCCATCAGGATAAAAGGCTTTAATCAAGATAGAAGATAAAAGGATTTAATGCCATCAGGTCAGGTCGATGCAAAGCAACCTATTCTCCACCAATACCAGATAGAAGAGAAAGTACTTTAATTTAATGCTACAGGTCAGGTCGAAACAAAGCAACCTCTTCTCCACCAATACCAGATAGAAGAGAAAGTACTTTAATTTAATGCCATCAGGATAAAAGGCTTTAATCAAGACAGATAAATGGTATGCAACTATATCTATTTGGAATACATTACCCAAACACCACAATCGATAATTTGCACATGAAGTTCCATGAGTGTGATCTTTATCAAATCTTAATATGATTTATATCTCGTCAACCTCTAGAGGAGCCACCTGACCTGGCCCCACCCAAACCAAGATCCATTCTTCCCACTTTTCAAGATTGTATTTCTCTTCACTATCTTGCAGTTTCCCTCGTGAATTTTCAATTATACTGCAGAGTTCTTCACGAAGGACACCACCACATTGCCTAGAGTCTATCCTTCAATTTTTTTCTTTGATCCCATGGAGGCCAAAAGTCCTTTTTCTAAGGAAGTGCTCCCTGAATAGTCATGGGGGGGAGAGGTAATGCTTGAAATTTCCCTTCTATTGGGAGATTGTGTACATAACCTCTTGGTCTTCTGAAAGCTGAAAATTACTTCGAGTCTACCAACTCTGGTTCCACACTATAGAAATTTTTGGATATTGACTTCCAAATATCCTTTGGTGCAAAAGTATCATTCTCATATTAGAAAAAAGGTGCTCCTTGCATGAACACATTGATTTCCTCCAAGCGTGGCCCAATAGGTTTCGCGGGAACTCCAAAACCAGTTAGTCCCTCCGGACATAAATTAGAGATGTCACATCACACACTCCAGACATTGTTTGTTTGTATTGCATACTCTCTATCTATTTATCACCCTTTAACACTTTCCTCTGCTTTTCTCCAATTGCTCTCTTCTAGGCAGATGATGAGCTTGTTTCCATGTCATTCAAGATAATGCCTACTTGCTTTCTTTTACGAAATTTTCTTGCACATGACTCTTCAGCTTGTATGTTCTGCTTCCGTAGAGATATAAATTTTAATTCACGCTCAGATAATAATTAAATAAAATAAGCATTTGTAAAGAAAAGATTTTGTCATTCGATGTTACATATTATCTGACGGAAAGATCCTAGACAATTCTTGGAGAAAGGAAACATCATTGATAATCATTTTTTGCAAATAACACTGAATCAAATAAATAATAAATGTTTTGTGCAATTTTTAAAAGTAGAACTCGTTCAATGCTTTCATTCACTGACGGCAAAGTCGTCTGACCCACACCATTATCCATAATAGAACAAATCAATATAATAGGCTATTATAAAGAATATATACAAAAATATGAAAGAACATTAAATTACCATTACAAACCCATAAACCATTAAATAGTGAAAATAGATATAAATTTGTAAATGTCTCCCTACAAACACCACAACCATAACCAAAACAAAAAAAATTCTTACCTGCAAAAAATAAGTAGTTGGTGAGTTGCAAGTCTATAAATTTGTAAATGTCTCCCTACAAACACCACAACCATAACCAAAACAAAAAAAATTCTTACCTGCAAAAAATAAGTAGCTGGTGAGTTGCAAGTCTACAACATCTCTCAGATGATCAAATTGTTTCTTAATTTTATTCTTCTAATTAGTCAATGGATTTACTTGCATGCATAATTTTTCTATTTGAATCCTTATGTTTCCCTATATTTGAGACTTAATAAAATTCTTGTGAGTAGGAAATTGATTCAAGAGTTACATGTGAAGAATTTGGCAAAGTAAATGATGACAATCAAACTCAAATTTTATATGTCTTGAAAGCCTTTTATCCTGATGGCATTAAATTAAAGTTCTTTCTCTATTTTCTGGTGATCTCTGGAGCAGAGGTTGCTTTGCATCGACCTGGGATACATTTAACTTGTGTTGTATCTGCAGAAATATGTATCATAGGTCGATCCAATGCAACCTCTGCTCCACCAATACCAGATAGAAGAAAAAGAACTTTAATTTAATGTCATCAGGATAAAATGCTTTCAAGACATATATTAGGTATAAAAGGAAGCCTACCCTATCATTTGAAGGGGTTTACCTACAATTCAAGTGATCTCTTAATTATAAAATCAATTCAATTCCAAGTGAACAGGCAATCAAGCATTCGTCAAGAATTGAAGGAGAAATCAAGTTAATAAAGATATTTAATAGAGGAGATATTTCATAGACATATCATCTTTTAAATTAAGAAATGGGTAGGAGATTAAGAATACAAACCTTCCATATTGAACACTTCAAGGTATATTCAAATTACAAGTTACATTTGTAGGGTTTGTCCTATTCAAGCTAGCTACTATTTCAACACATTCTAACACATGTATCTATTTATATGCAATAATTAGTAGTAGTTACACATAGACTAGCATGGTACATAAGTTCTTTTCTAATAGTTCCCTTCATATGCAATTATTTCAAAATTATTTATCTTGATGGCATTAAATTAAAGTTCTTTCTCTATTTTCTGGTGATCTCTGGAGCAGAGGTTGCTTTGCATCAACCTGGGATACATTTAACTTGTGTTGTATCTGCGGAAATATGTATCATAGGTCGATGCAGTGCAACCTCTGCTCCACCAATTCCAGATAGAAGAAAAAGTACTTTAATTTAATGCCATCAGGATAAAATGCTTTCAAGACATATATTAGGTATAAAAAGAAGCCTACCTTGTCATTTGAAGGGGTCTACCTACAATTCAAGTGATCTCTTAATTATAAAATCAATTCAATTCCAAGTGAACAAGCAATCAAGCATTGAAGGAGAATTCAAGTTGGTGCAGGTGCATTTGGAAGACCAAAGGACTCAATGAAGCCATTAAAGACTTTTGAAGGTCTTAGGAGTGAAGATCCAATAAATTATGATGTCTTAAGGTCCATTATGGCGAATGTAAGAGTGGAGAAATTGCTTGCTAAGGAGCAGTAGTAGCAAATCCGCCTTAAGGAGGGGCACATTTTATGATTGACAGTGTTTAGACATTTCAAATGAAAGGTGAATCCATCATCATTTGGATGGTATAGTGTTTGGAAGAGGGGTATATGAGAAACCCTACTTTTAAGGGTTTGTGAGAGGCTAAATAAGGGATTTTGCATCTAAGAAGGTTAAAACTTGTAAATAATTGCATTTCCTTAGTTTTGAATCATATACTTTCCAAAGCAACCTTTTTATAGTAGATTCTGTGTACCATCCTAATCCAAAAAGCATTCATTTTGTCTACATCTAATAGTCATTACTAAAATCAGTTTAAAGTGTATTCATTTAGGGACCTTTCATAAAATATTATCAACTTACACATCATAAAAGGATCTTAAAATATTCATTGTTTATAATGATAAGAATTTGGTTGTTCCATACACCTTCCTTTACTATTTTAAAAATATCATCGACCAAAATATTGTGCAGCAGTAGTATGGAGTGTATTTCATCTATTTTATGCCTAAATATTTCATCATACCACTTTCTTTTCAAAGGCAACTGATCGATTGCCATGTTTGGGTAATGCATTCCAAATAGATACAGTTGCATACCATTTATCTGTCTTGATTAAAGACTTTTATCCTGATGGCATTAAATTAAAGTTCTTTCTCTATTTTCTGGTGATCTTTGGAGCAGAGGTTGCTTTGCATTGACCTGGGATACATTTAACTTGTGTTGTATCTATGGAAATATGTATCCTAGGATGATGCAATGCAACCTCTGCTCCACCAATACCAGATAGAAGATAAAGTACTTTAATTTAAAGTCATCAGGACAAAATCCTTTCAAGACATGTATTAGGTATAAAAGGAAGCCTACCCTATCATTTGAAGGGGTTTACCTACAATTCAAGTGATCTCTTAATTATAAAATCAATTCAATTCCAAGTGAACAAGAAATCAAGCATTCATCAAGAATTGAAGGAGAAATAAAGTTAATAAAGATATTTAATAGAGGAGATATTTAATAAAGATATCATCTTTTAAATTAAGAAATGGGCAGGAGATTAAGAATACAAACCTTCCATATTGCACACTTCAAGGTATATTCAAATTACAAGTTACATTTATAGGGTTTGTCCTATTCGAGCTAGCTACTATTTCAACACATTCTAACACATGTATCTATTTCTATGCAATAATTAGTAGTAGCTACACATAGACTATCATGGTACATAAGTTCTTTTCTAATAGTGTCCTTCATATGAAATTCTTTCAAGATTAATTAGTTGTATCTACCTTCTTAGGTTATGCAAATGGAGATTAGATTAGGTTATGTATCTACTTTCTTGCTTTGTAATTCTCATTGTGTTTAATAAATTTTTATCCCTTTGGTGAAAAAAAAGGAGGTTGATGATAAATATCTATGTTGTCTATTAGTTGATTCCCATTGCAAAAAGTGGTTAATGTTGATACAAAGTAACACTAACAGGAAACTTTGATGACAATCTAATACACATCACTATTGAACTTACCCCTGTCTCATATAACCCTATGTTGGCTAGGCCCCACAATAATTAGAAGATCCTAATTACTATTGTCCTAAACCTTGCATTGACCGTCACAATTTCACAGTGAGTTGAGTTAATTAGTCCATTAGCGAGATTGGGAAAGAGTTTGGTATTGAGTTAGGTGTTGGTGGAAGGTTTAATGTTAGAGAGTGTTGTGTGAAGAAGAATGGCCACGAAAGGAGTGACTGTCCTAAGTGCTTGAGACTGTCACAAAAAGTGAGTGTTGCAGTAGTGAATCCTCCTTTGACCTTTGTGTGTTTGGGAGGGTAAAGACCCATGGGGGTATATGTTGAGTGGTTGGGAGGGTAAAGACCCACATATCAACTATCTACTTTGACGTCCTAGGATGGTGTCCACCTACTCTAAAATCTTGTGGGCACTCTCTATCTGATACTAACATATACATAACATGTGCCTCTCATATAACCTTATGTTGGCTAGGCCCCACCATAATTAGAAGATCCTAATTGCTAAAAACACTAGATTCTCCCCTAAAAGGTTTTTGAGTCATAGAAGGCCTAGCTTGACATCCCTATAGTCTCTCATACCTAAAATATCCTTGTGTCGATGATGGTCAAATGTGACTACCCTATGGCCCCTACTATGCTCTAGTAGACCTTTGTCCCTAATATTGATACTATTGGGTTTTGCTTTGTAAATCATATAGTAAGTCTAGATTATCCTTTGAAGGATGGGGAGGCCTATGGACACTTTAGTCCCTTCATCAAGGTTACAAACTTCTCTCATGCCTCTTGTGTCCTCCCATGTACCTCCTTTTCCATAAGAGACTTTACCATAGAAACCCTAAGGTCACTTGGATTGGCCATGTGTAGGAAAATTGAAATTTTGGGCTTTCCACCCCTAATGAAATAATTGACAAGTAACTTGTCTTGAATGTAATCTACAAACTACAAGAACTCCAAAAACTAACTCTCATGTTGAGCCGCTATGAAACCTTATTATGTAAATTGTGAAACTCATCTATGCATCTCTGTCAAAAATATTTTGAAATAGAACACACTTTGAAGCACTCCAAAATGGTATCTAGAGAGGTTTTCCAATGTGAGTTGGTGCATTTTATCCTCCTAGTACCACAAGGTGGAAGCAAGTCCTCTCAAAAATTGCATTAGGTTGCTCACATATAGATGCAACCCAAAGCATAAGTCCAAGCTAAGTAACCAAGACTTATCCTCAACCCCATTTGTGGATCTTAAAAATGTAGAGGATTGGAGATGAAGCAACTCTCAAATATGATCATTTGGCTCATGATATGTGCTTGCTATAGTCTATACCTCTTGTATTTATGCATGATGAGGCTAGGTTATGTGTATTGATCAATATTCTATCTCCTGTATGTGTATTTCCCAAATTCAAGGCGAACTCGTAATAAGCTCCCAAGATGCAAGTATATGCTCCTCTACTACAAGTGGATCCTCATGGCTTGTAATATTTGAGGTCCATACTTGGGCTACTCATCTTGGTGAGAACTCTCAAAGTGATATGACCCTTCCTTCCATTTCCTACACCCTATTTTCTAACCCACACCTCATAACCTTTACCTCACTTCCTATCATTATTACCTTCCATCTACCTTTCATATCCCCTATCTTAACCTCCTCCACTTTCCTACATCCTATCCTACACCTTAACCTCATACACACTTAATTTTACTTCACCTACCTAAACCCATTCCATCCTTCACATCCTTTTATCTCCCCCATTCACTTTCCTACCTTCCAAACCCCTAACATATCCTAACTTACTCTTTCACCATTACATCATTCATCACTTACCTTCCTGTCTTATCCTAACCCACACCTCATAACCTTATACCTCTCAGCTTCCATTTTATACCACCTTCCTAATGGTACACTTATGCTCCCTTCCAAAACACTGACAAAAAATAGCACTCGATCACTACACATTTCTCTCACGGTTCTGCAATAGGGATTTTCTGTCACAACCATATATACCAACATCCATAATTAGGATATATTTTACATAATGGCACTCGATCATGCAAGTTTAGGTCATCCCTCTCCTTAATTAGGATATATTTTAAATATGGAAAGTAGTGTTAATATGTTTCAGGCTAACTATATTGTTCATTATTTAAAATGCAGTGTTTAATTAATACATGATTGTAGGATTGTTCAACGGTTTAGGTCTTGTAAGAAATTATTCTTTTAAATCGATCATATCATATTACAAAAACCTCTCACCATCTCAGCTATTGGCAATTAATCTGATAAATATATAATAAACTTTGAATCTAAATATTTGAATATGTATAACAATGGCTTTGCTGATTATACCCTACCTTTTTCCTGCAACAATCAAACCATTCCTACATCCTGTAGCGATTAAACCCACAGGGAACTATGTCCGCCTCCCTCCTTCATGTTCATCGGGGTATGGCCCCTACCTGCATGTTCCCTATTGTGATCCCCTAATATGCCCCGAGACAACGCGAACTAAGATACCTTGGGAGGGCCTTTAGGTAGGCACTCGTTCGCTCGACCAGGAAGGGATGCTTACGTGAATAGTTGTGGTTGAAGCCAATGAAGATGGATGGAGATTCGATAGTGAGTATCTAGGAATTCGGGTTGTTTCTAGTGTGGCTCTGCTTGCTTCTTTAGGTCAATAATTCCCATTCGTTGGGAAAGCACAGAACTGAATCATATTCCCTCCACTTCCAACCTGAGCTGCAGAACTGGTTGGTTTCACACCAATGATCTTCCCCGCCATGATTAAACCCACAAGTTCGCTGCAGAGGCGGGATTTTGTAATGGCAGAGGCGGGATTTTGTAAAGAGGCGGGATTTATGAAATGACTTGGTCTTTTCTTCTTTTTTTTAAGTAATGCATGCGGTCGTTGAAATTTTGACGAACGCGGGCACTTTTTCTAAAAAAACCCAAATGTCATTACCAATTCCTTCTCCGTCGAAACCAAATGTTGCATTATCGTCAGAATTTCGACGAAATCGGGCATTTTTTCAAAAAAAAATCAAATTTCATCACAATATACCTTCTCCGTCGGAATTTGAGGCCAAATGTATTAGTGATTGGTCTTTGTTTGAAAAGTCGAATAAAGATGTATTTTCCAATAGGATATAAGGACTCAACTAGGTGTATATGTTCAGCATCTCCAATGCTGATTTTCTTATTGTTTGGATTTTGTTGATCATCAGATGGAAATCCAGCTCTAGAACCCATGAATTCAGGTATAGCCTTATCATTTTCAAAGAAATCCAATTGTGGTAGGTTCTCTTGCCCCCAGTCTATCAAGTGTGGGTGTATGAGGCAAATTGATTCTAGTTCTGAAGTTGTGACATGAGTGGGTGTTATGCCTATTTTTATTGATGCACTTGAAGAGGATGATGAAATCAACCATGCGTTGATCTCATTAGTTGGTGTTATGCTTGTTTTTGTCACTACATTAGCATTTGATGATGGCACACATATAATTGCTAACAAGTTGCTTTGTGTAGGATGATCTAGATTGGTGATTTCATTGATAAGGGGTTCATGAACATCTTGTGTAGAGGGATTGGGATCACTAGGAGAAATGGTAAGTTCATTTGAGAAGGAATATTGTGAAGAACATGGAGGATTATGACATGGAGATGAAGGGATGGAGGGACCTTGATCAAGATTTAGAGAAATAATGGAATCTTGTTTAGGACATGCAGGTAAAGGTATGCTTTGATCTTGTCTTGGAAAGGGATTATCAAGAAGGATGGAAGGGATGTCTTGATCTTGTTTAGGAGGTGGATGTTGGATGGGACTTGAAAGGACACTTTGTTCTTGAGATGGAAGGGTTTGATTATGAATGGAATAGAAAAGAGTGAGGGGATCATCATAAGATTCTTGGTTGGTGGGATCTTGATAAAAAATTGGGTAGGATGGAAGTGGTTGTTCTTGATCTTTATTTTCTTCAGGACTCATTTCTTCTGATTTTGGATCATCATCTTGACACAGGGAAGGAGTTTGGAAATGCATGGGAGATTGTTGGAATGTTTCAACATTTTGCCTTGATGAAGAAGGGTTTTGAATGAGATCCTCTGAATCATGACATGAATTAGATTGGATTTGTACGATGGATAACGATTAGGAGGTTATGTTATTAGATAAAGATGGCATGGATTGGTCTTGTGTGACTTTAGGGGATGATGAAATGGTGGATATATATGGTTGATTTGGGATTTGTTTGAAAGGGATTTGATTTTGGTTGAAAGGAGTATGATTTTGGGTGAAAGAGGTTTGATTTTGGTTGAAAAAGGTTTGATTTTGGTTGAATGAATTTTGATTTGGACTTTGGTTGAAAGGGGTGCGATTTGGGTTGAACGAGGTTTGAATGTTGGGTTGATATGAATTTTGATTTGGACTTTGGTTGAATGGGGTTTTATTTTGGTTGAACAAGGTTTGAATGTTGGGTTGATATGAATTTTGATTTGGAATTTGGTTGAATAAGGTTTGATTTTGGTTGAATGAGGTTTGAATGTTGGGTTGATATGAATTTTGATTTGGAACTTGGTTGAATGGGGTTTGATTTTGGTTGAATGAGGTTTGAATGTTGGGTTGATATGGATTTTTATTTGGAATTTTGCTGAAAATGGTTTGATTGTTGGGTTGATATGATTGGTATGATTGATATAGTGGGTTTAAAGAAAAAGAAGGTCTACATGACTCTAATGTTGGTTGAACTGAGGTAGGAGAGATTTTATTGAAGAATGAAGGTTGGCATGTTTGAATGGTCTCACAAGAAGAAGAAGGTTGGTCTATTACTGATCCCCTCATGGTCTTCACTTCTCTCATCATGTTTTCTAACCAGCCCCTATGGTTGTCAGGACTAGCCATGTCTGTCACTTGTTGTTGCAAAGTTTTGATTTATTGAGCTAATATTTCTATTGATGGCGATGAAATAGGAATGGAAGGGATGAATCCTCCACCTTTACTACGAAATGTATAATTCCAATCCATGGTGTTTGTTTGTTTGGTTTGGACCTAGGATCATAAAATGTAAGATATTTTCTCCATTTCTCTGATTGTCATAATGTTTGATTGAACTTGACCAACTTGTTTGAGTTGAGGTTGAGTTTGATTGATCCTCTGATTGTGTTTTGGACGTTTGGGGTATGACTTTCTAGGATGATTATGAAAATGATGACGAACTAAGATAGACGTATATGAGGTCTAGACAAGGACGTATATGAGGATGATAATGAGGACTATATAAGGACTATGCAAGGATTTAGGACGATAATGAGGACGTAAATAAAGACCTATGCAAGGACTTAGGACGATAATGAGGACATAGGTGGGGACTTATGCAAGGACTTGTGATGATAATGAGGACGTAGGTGGGACTATGCAAAAGCCGTAGGACGATAATGAGGACGTAAGTGGGACTATACAAAAGACTTCCTAGGGTCACAAGTATGTAAGGACTTTAAGTTTTTGGTTTCAAAATGGACTTTGTTTTTGGTAACTTCGTGCATATGACAAGTTTTGTAGTTTTTCAAATCTGAGAACAATTGCTTGGAGGTATGTATAGCTGACTGACTCAATTTTCATACAATCTCAGAAAATTTGGAGATGCATGGGATAGGGCCTGAAATAGCCCAAGGGATTGACTCAATACTGGTCTAGCACATCGATACATAAAAAAGAACGGAATACAATCTTAGGCTTGATAGTGGAAACCATTCAAGTGAGGCCCTTACAATAAAATACCGAGAAAAAATGAACAAATCGAGAGTTTGGTAGCATTGGCTCCACTCCACAGCACACACTTCTTGGGCAAGCCAGTCTCTCTTACCCCGAAGATCCGAAGATCTTATAGTTGATGGATTCCTATATCATAGTGTAAGGTACATGAAGGGTATCTATGGGGTACGATCCGCACTCCCAGAATCACTGAATGTAGGGTTTTTTGGCAACTAGATTGGTTCATAGTATTAGGTTTCGAGGGGTCCCGATCCAATGATGGATTCTCAGAGCAAGCCACTTAAGGCTTTAGTTGAGCTTATCGGTACAGGGAAGGCCCCCACATACGTCGAATTCACTCAACACTCTAGCCGCCTGACCAGTATATTTATATAGCGGCTCGAAAAACCCGCTTGAGAGTATGCTGGGAGAGATGATATCCCCAACGCATCCCAATTCGAAGTACCTCTATGGGGTTATGAAATCCCCAGTTAAAGATACCCCTCACTACGTAGAATAAAAGAAAATTTTGGATGTCGTTGTCACCTTCCTTCTTTCTCCCAAGACCCCCAAGGCGGGTGGAAAGTCAGTTAGTGCAACGGTAGGTCCACCCCAGACATAATAAAAAGTTCTTTACCTTAAGAAAAAGCAAAATGATTTAATCTAATGCAGCCTGATTCAAGTTCATTTTATAGCCCAAATTTAGGTGTTAGATATGCATGTGCATGTCTATTTTAAACACCAAATCCAAGTAAGAAGGCATATATGTCAATTTTAACCATTTGTTGATTTTAAACACCAAAAACCAAGTGTGAGATACATGCATGTCAATTGTAGCCTATGTTCATTTTAAGCACCAACAATGAAGTGTGAGATTATCCATACATGTCCATTTTAACTGTTGTTGATTTTGAGCACTAAAAATGAAGTGTGAAGTGTGCATGCAAAAATACTAATCTAATCCTCTCTGCAAAACCACCACAAGCTGTAAACAAAAGATTAGTAATAAAACCAAACTAACAGAAAACAAAAACTCAAAATTTGACAGAGGCGAATGTGTAATTTTACCTATGAGATTGAATGATACTTACAGACCGAATGCGTGAATCTGACAGAGCGAATGTGTGAATCTGACAGACCGAATGCATGATGATATCTGGTCGATTGTGTAGCACTAAGAGGTCAATTGCATGACAAAAGGCAGACAAAAACAAAAGTTAAAAAATAAAAAATAAAAGGAAACTAAACCCGATCAAGAACCTGCAAAACCAATTGTGAAGCCCTAGCCAAATCCCTCATCATCCATTCAATATTGATTAGATCATATTTAACTATATAAGAAAGAACTAGGCTATTATATCTGTCTAAAGCCAGTTGTTCTTCTGAATCCTGTATCAATTTTTCTACCTGGAGAACCTTTTGATAGAATTTGGCTTCTCTTCTTTGTTGTTTTGTCCTTCTTGCATCTAAAATCCTGAACTGTACTTTTCTTGCCATAAACTGTATTAATCAAATCATAAAATAAAAATCAATTTGATCTCGGATTAACCAAATTTAAGATAGAATTAAACAGAACAGATAACAGACGGAAGAAAAAATTAAACAACAAAGCTTCCTGCGATTGCGCGATCTGGACAGGGCGATTGCGCGATCTGGATAGGGCGATTGCGTGACCTTGTCAAAACGAATGCGTGACCCCGAAGGGTTGAATGTGTGATGATGTCTATGTGATTGCGTGATGATTAATGCTCGATTGCATGATGGAAAAATCTTTTTCTCAAAATTCATGCAACCTGCAAAAAAAAATGAAAAATCTGCACAATCTGCAAAAATTACATAGAAAAATAAAGAAGGTTAAGTTGTTGTTAATTCACGTCGGGTTCACCAAAATGTATACATGTAAAATTCATCTTAAAACAAGTAATCAATTAGAAACAAGGGAAATCACGAATCCCTATCTAATCAAAGAATCTTAACAAATAAGACAATGAAATAACACAATCAATCAAATAGGAATTAAAATAATCAAATCAAATCAAAACTCCCTATCCCAAGATCGCATATTGCTTCCATTTCTCTTCTCCTCTCTATGGTATGATGGCTCTCAGGTATTGCGCTGGTAACCTGCAAGTGACACAAAGATTCGAAGTTCGTGATTATTGAAAATGGAGATTGAATGCTCAATTTATAGATTTTTGGAGAAGATTGATTGAAAGGTAGAACAAATTGATCAAGAGGTGGAACTCAGGTGAGCTCACATGAAAATTGATAGTTGAACTGTTGATTGTAGGAGTGAAACTCAATAGATTGAATAGATTAATTGAGTTAATTGATTGAGATAAAGTTGACTGAAGGAAGAAAAAAAATGATTGGAGGAAATAAAGAAGATGACAAAGAAAGCTTAATTTAGAAAAAGCTAACTAAAAGATGGAAATAGAGATTGGAGAGATAATTGATTTAATTAATTAATTGATTTAATTAATTAATTTAGCATGTGCTTGCATTTAGACTTGGATTTTCAATTTAATCTTTGCATGAGATTTTAATTCAAATAATTGAATTTATTTTAATTCAATTTAGCATTTGAATATATTTAGAACATAACTTTGATTTTCAATTTGGTTTTTGAAATCATGCACATGTATTTGAATTTGGAAGAAATTAGAAGAATATGAAATTAAATGAAATTAGAATTTGGGGATTTGGAAATGGAAGAATTAATTAGTTAATTATTTAATTTAAAGAAACTATTTAATTATTTAGAAATGGCATTTAATTAAATAATAAAGAATATTTAATTTAAAAGATAAAATCATAATTAATTAAATAATTAATATTTAATTAATATTTAGAAGAGAGTTGAATGATTAGATGATTAGAGGATTGAAATTGAGAATTAATTTATTTAAATAATAAAGATTATTTAAATTGGGGAATTAATTAGAATTAATTAAATAATAAATATTTAATTAATATTTAGAAAATGATTAAAATGATTAAATGATAGAATAATAAATAGAATAATTAGTAAAATGATGAGGAAATATGAAATTAGAAGAAATTAAATAAAATGAATTTAGAAGAATAATTAATTAACATAATTAAATAATTAAAGAATTATTTAATCAATTAGAGGAATAATTTTAAATAATTAGTACATGATCAATGAGACATTTTTAGGTGTCTACACTAGCAACTCATTTATTTAATTAAATCAATAAACTCAAGGGCATATTAAATAACAAATTATGCCAACACAAATAACATTATTTACTCAATTTTAGTAACTATTCGAATAATCGGAAGCACACAAAATGAGGAATGATCAAACGATGACTCACAAATGAAAAATACCAAATCACGATGACTCGCATACCGGTAAGATGGGAAAGACGACCAACCGAGAACACTCACATGAGTGTAACTGCGGGTCAAGTTAGCCTCCAACAAGTATCTCCTCCACTCACATTGGACAAATAAGGCACGCTTAGACCTATGAAACCAGGTGGAGTCGATACCTTGTACCTACCTAGTACTTGTACCTACAATGTCCTACATCAACGAACCACACGTGCATATAGACAAATATATATAAACAGACATGACACGCACATCGATGAAGGAGAATCGCGATGTTCCCTGTCTCACCGGAGTGAGTGAAGGAAAAGCATCCCCTCGCATCCCATACACTTGCAAACACGAAACATACAGATAACGCATCGTACATATAAAGTAAATGTTTCAGTCCATGTCAGTAATCCATAAAATCACATTTAACATAAGTAATGCAATACTACATGATAGCATACACCACAAATCAAGTTAAAGCATGTAATAATATCACATAAAGTCTGAATCAAATATAATAATAATGTATCCACTGAACAGTCTACTGAAGTCAAACATAAGTCTAAAAAGTTTGATCGAGAAGGGGTACTACATCTAATCCCTTGGATAGATGATCTTTTGGACCAGCTTAGAGGAGCCAAATTCTTCACTAAAGTTGATTTGAAATATGGGTATCATCAAGTACCAATTGATCCAACAAATGTTTGGAAGACCACTTTTAAATCTAAGGAGGGTTTGTTTGAATGGTTAGTTATGCCTTTTGGCCTAATGAATTCCCCAACCACATTCATGAGGATGATGAACGATGTACTTAGACCATTCATTGATTCTTTTGTCGTGGTATACTTGGATGACATTATCATTTTCAACAAAACTTGGGAGGAGCATCTGCAAAATGTGGAACAAGTCCTTTCAACTCTTCAAGATCATGGACTTTATGCAAATAAAGAAAAATGCTCCTTTGGTATGCATAGCATTAAATATTTAGGATACGTCATTGACAATGAGGGTGTTCATGTTGATCCTGAGAAAATACAAGTGATTAAGGATTGGCCTACTTCTAGAAATCTCACAGAGTTACATAGCTTCCTTGGGTTGACAAATTTTTATCGCAGATTTGTATTTCAATTTTCACATCTGTCTTGGCCTTTAAATCAGTCATTGAAAGGAGGAGTGAAAGCAAAATGTCAATATGTGCTCAACAACAAGAATTCGAGGAGTTACAACAAAATTTATGTTATGCACCAGTTTTATCTCTTCTTGACTTGCAACAGTCATTTGAAATACAAACTGATGTATCAGAGTATGCTCTAAGAGTAGTCCTCATGCAACATGGCCATCCACTTGCATACCATAGTGAGACCTTTTCTGATACAGTGTGTAAATATCCCACCTATAACAAGGAGCTATATGCCATTGTTCAAGCTTGTAAGGAATGGAAACATTATATTTTGGGAAAGGAAACTATCATCCACACAGATCACAAGCCTCTTCAATTTTTGCAAACACAAGGGAAGTTGCAGAATGATAGACACCAAAGATGGTTAGCCTATCTTCAACAATTTCATCTCAATATTCACCACAAGAAAGGAAGCACTAACAAAGTAGAAGATTGTTTGAGCAAGACTCCAATTATAGCTATAAGTATGGTGCTAGAATCATGTGGTCACCAAATTGAAACTTGAGCTCATTTGTATGGGCATGATAATGACTTCACTGATGTTTACAATCATCTTGTGGAGGTTAAACATGTCAAGGATTTCTATTTGTAGGATGGAATGCTTTGCCACCTTGGCCAAATCTGTGTGCCAAAAGAAAAGCACGAGAAGTTGATATGGGAAGCTCACTACAACAAGGTTGCAGGTCATTTTGGAATAGGTAAGACTACGACTATACTCCAGAGATATTTTTATTGGCCAAAAATGAAGAATGATGTAATTTCATACATTCAAGCTTCTACAAGATGTGCTATTGCAAAGCTTGCCAATTGTAAGTTAGGTTTATATTCACCACTTCCTATTCCAAAAAAACCTTGGCACTTAGTTTCTATGGATTTTATGTTTTGTCTTCCTACCACCAGGCGATGGCATGATTGCGTGTATGTTTTGGTAGATAGATTTTCAAAAATGGTAATAATAGTGAGTTGTAAAAAGGCAATTTTTGCAGAGGACACTACAAAACTCTTCTTTGAGCATGTTTGGGTTCATTTTGATCTTCCAAATAGCATTATTTCAGATAGGGATAGTAGAGTTCTCAGTAAGTTCTGGTCTTCACTATGGGAAAATATGGACACAAATTAACAAAGTCTACTACCTTCCACCCTCAAACAGATGGTCAAATAGAGGTGGTAAATCTAATGATCATTCAAATTTTATGCATGTATCATTCCAAGCATCCTTGCACATGAGATGAAAGTCTTCCATATATTTAGCATAGCTACAATAGGGCAATTCGCAGTTCGACAAGTCATAGTCCATTTGAAGTTTGTCTTGGTTATCAACCATAAGCACCCATGAATATTGCCATACCAAACATCCAACTTGATTTGGTTCCATGTGTAGATAAGGAGGAAGACAAGGCAATAAAGTTTATTAATATAATCCACCACTTGCAGCAACAGGTTCATGAAATTTTGGAACACGCCAATAAGAAATATAAGGAGAGGCATGATGAGAATCAAACCCCCCATACTTTTTAACTCGGGGATAAGGTGTGGTTGCATATTTAGAAAGAGTGATTGCAAGGTCCCAATAGGAAGCTTTGTCCTCTTCGTTATGGTCCATACAAGATCATTAAGCAAGTTGGTGACAATGCATTTGAGCTCAATTTACCCCCATTTCTGGGTATTCATCATGTCTTCAATGTAGAGTTGTTGAAACCTTATTTTCCTCCACTATTGGATGTTGTTGATGTTGTTGATATTATTAGTTATATAGAATTGAACCCAAAAGTTGTAGCTCCATTACGAAGTGATTAGGTTATGGAGGTCACTGTGAAAAATTTGAAACAATAGATCATTCATTTATACAGAGTGGTTCAAGCAGGTAAGTTTTCTCATCAAGGTAAGTGGCTTACCCGAGATCAGATTCAAGTTCATTTCCCTCACTTGTTACATAGCATTGATGTAATGGGGCCCATTACCTTTCAAGGGGGGAGAAATGATCAGAAAACAAGCAGTGATGGAAAATATCAAAAAATATAATTTTTTGGTATTTTCTATGTTTTAGTAAATGGCATTTTTGGAGGTCTTCGGAGCACTTTTAGCCCTAGAAACTTTCGATTGTCCTATACGGAAGTTTCCATAGGCACGTCCATAAATGACTGAAACTAGAGCTCTTGGACATCTTTCCAACGGTAAAAACGGTTCGCAATTTTGAGTCCTGAGTGAAAAGTTATGACTTTTCGAAGTTGGACTAAGTTTTTATATAGTTTTGTTAGTTTTTTCTTTTTATTTTGTAATAAATATTCTAGACTGTTCATTTTCAATTCCAAGGGGATTTTGGTGACCCTTGGGATCTCATGAACTTTGTATATATAAGATTTTCAAATGGAATGAACTCACTTGTTGGCTTGCAATAATTCTGGTCGAATTTTGTTTTTGTAATCAGAATTTTCAATAGTGTAGGTTATACACTGGGTGTTGTACTCCGAAGTTATAATTCGAATCATGGGGCCACCTATGGAAATTCCCCCACAAAACCCTTATGGTGATATCCAAAAATAAAAAAATTCCAAACTTAGATTCACACTCCATATATATATAAGGTAACCTCAAATTTGCAACCCCAGAACTCTAAATCTAGAAGATAATAACCCACAAAATTTGTTTTATACCTTTAAATTCTTGAAATCTCTCATGTATTATCATGGGTTTGACTTTGCATCAGAGTTACTCAAACTAGGGTTATAAAAAAACATAGATCTTAGAAACCTCACAACCACAACCATGACTTTGATGCCAAATGATAGGAAAATCACATAGTATGATTAATTTATTTCCTACATAACCCCATGATAGAAAAGCATGCATACAATATTACCTATAATAACAATATGCAAAGATCAAAGACATAACATAAGATATATATTGGGCTCCAAAACTCTTCATAGAGAGAAAAACCAACCTCCAAAAGTATCTAGGATCAATTTATTATTTAGCAATGAAATATTACGATACAATTACATAGTCTCCATAAATACTCCTAAAGCACCAAGACTCTCCAACACATCCTCTATGTGTCCAAGCTTGAATTCACACATCAAATGTCATGCTTCACAAATGCACCGCTTAGAAGAAGACTAAATATAACGACAACTAGTTCCTCAACCACTAAACATGTGCTTTATTTATAGAATCAGTTTCACACGAATACAACCAAGTAGTAAGATAAAATTATGCAACTCAAAACCATGAGTTTACTTAACAATTGACCCCACATTTTACTTTTTGGTTCTAAGTTTCCCAAATATTAAATATTGTTTTCATGTGCAACACACACATAAAACATCTAACCCAATGTTACATATTTATAGGTGGCCCAAAGAAATATAAATATTTATTATGGCTAAATACATCACCTAGATGCTACACACCCAAATAAATATTTATTATGGCTAAATACATCACCTAGATGCTACACAACTACACAAATTTATTTTACATAATTAGAAATGAACTAATGTTATGCGAAGTGTACAACACTTATTCCTAACAAAGATGTTAAATCAGTCCACATAAAAAATTCATCAAGGAGAACATGAACCTTAGTTAACAAGTTACCAAATAATGCCTTGAACATTACGCCACTTCAAGCATAAGAATAGCAATGTGAGGCAATAAAATTCCAATCATTAGATTTCAATCTATTCACTTCAATGGGTCTAGGTTTAGTTATGTATACATCATTTCACATATGCATGTATGTATCTAAACTACGGTGAAACATTGTTAGTTAATGAATTTTGAGTCTATCTTCTAGATAAAACCACAATATTTAACACATTGGTGATTCCATTATAACCATCTTCGATAGTATATTACATCCTTGTAACTCAACCTAAATTACATTTTATTTATTTAAATTTACAAAATTTAAATATGTGTAAATTTAAATATTCATTTATTACTATTCTCAACTATAAAAAACTATAAAAATCCTAACATGTAGATTAGTTGTTGAATAACTTATCCAAAGTTAATTGTAGTGAAAGCATTGAGTTTCATTATAAATATCTTCTTTTATTTTTATGAACTATATTTTACATGTATATTATTGGTTCTCTCTATGACCTAATGTTTTAATAGTCTCTTTAAATTATGATTGAAGCATGGATTATTTCTCTAAAATAATTATGTAATGCATTTATTTGAGAAAATATATTAGTATTGAGGAGAAAAGTGCATACCTTACTCTTTTACCTTTTTGTAAATTACACTTAGATGGTCTTATAAAAACATATTAATATCTTGTCATTAAATTTATTTTATTTACTTTATAAGCTAACAAAGTTCGATACATATTACTCACCAACTTGTTTAAAACCTCAATGGTCTGATATCTCTCCCTTTATATTGGACAATGAGGGAAGATTTGTCCTCTAGATAAAACTATGATTATGACCATTTTTCTAAATGGGAAACTTTTCCCTCCTTTCAAATTTTACCCTTCAATATCTTCCGAGCATTAAGTATTGTGTTGTATGCAAAATATTTTGGATTAATCACTTAGAATCTTGTATTTACAAATAAGCCCTAAGACATTAATGATCATTAAGTACAACCAAAAGATTATCAATCAAGGATTAATTCATCTAAAGAGAAAGAGTTGATTTTGAGCATGCCTATTCTTTTGTATCTACAAATACTATACTAGGAATGTATATCTTTGGTCTTATACATCTTCAATCATTATGAAATTGACAAGAGGGTTTGCCACATTATTAGGAAGTTTCATACTCTTATACATATCAACACTCCATTTATTTTAAACCCAAGTATATAAAAAAACAAATAGAATTGAATGAAATTTCAACAAAAGATTATATTATCTACTAATAAAAAGTCCGAAATTAAATCATAAGCAAAACTTGATCTCAAACATCCCTAAAAATGTAAATTTTTTTTATCATAACTTACTAAGGTGTCAATGCCATACCATAATTTTGAAATTGATTGACCACATTAAATCAACACACAACACATTCCGACTTTCTATTCTTTTATTATATATTTTTGTTTGATCTAAAATTTATAAAAACCTAAATTAATATGCACAAAATATCTATCATAATTTACAGAGTGTCAATGCCATACCATAATTGTGAAATTAATTGACCATCTCAAATCAACACAAAACATTTTATTCTTTTGATATCATGAAACATCCGAACAAAAAGTTTTATTTGATTTAACATTTCTGAAAACCTAAATTAATATATACAAAATACTTATCATAACTTACTAAAATATCTATGCCATATCATAATTGTGAAATTGATTGACTAACTTAAATCAACACACAACACATCTCAACTTTCTATTCTTTTATTATATATTTTTGATTGATTTAACATTTATGAAAACCTAAATTGCCCTCCCCTGAATACGTGTGTCGACGTTGACATCCCACCTAAACGATGTGAGGCTTGTTATTGTCTCTCCTAAAACAAATAAATGACTACACTCATCCTCATGTGCCCGAAATTGATTGTGAAATCCATGACTCCGCTCATCAAAAACTGTCGAAATTGATTGTGAAATCCATGACTCCGCTCTTCCAAAAAATGTCAAAATTGACTGTGAAATCCATAACTCTACCGCCGAACAAATGAATCATGGGATTGCACAGCAGCTGGATCGGTTAAGGTCTTTTATTGAAGCATTTCCGAATGATAACTTCTCCATGGACCCCAAATCCACGGGCTTCCCGGCGACTTTTAACAGCTTTTTGAAAACGACATCAAAAGCCTGCATAAGTGGGCCGTAAAATTGCCGTTGACTGAATTAAATCCGTCAGGGATATAACCAGTCATATGTGCGTTCACCATCTTTATTCTCAGTTGGCCGTTCCGAAAAACCTGCAACTTTTTTGGAGCTCAAAGATTAAATCTTTGATTAATGGCAATGACTTTAGGCTCCTCCCTGCTAGAAAAGATTGAAAATCTTTGCGCAAATTATTCTTCTACGGCCGTGCTGCTCTTCTGGACGGCCGTCTGTGCAATATTAGTTTATTATGTGTCCAGGCCGCCGAGTATTTACCTGCTAGGGTTTTCAGCCTTCAAGCCCGGCGACGAAAGGAAGTGCAGCTATGAACTTTCCGAGTACTTTACGCTGCGGACGGAGCGATTTGATTCGGAAAGCGTAGAGTTCATGCTACGGATTTTTCTGAAATCCGGCATAGGCGACGAAACGTACGGCCCGCCATTTCCTTTCCGGGACGAAGAAGTGGAAAGCCTGGAAGCTGCTCTGGATGAAGCGACGGAAGTGATGTTTGGGGCTGTGGACGCCGTATTTAATGAGACTCGGCTTTGCGGTGCAGATATTGATATTGTCATTAGCGCCTGCGGAATGCTCAGCACGGCGCCCTCCCTTACATCAATGCTTATAAATCGCTATAATATGAAAGAGGATGTTAAATGTGTAGATCTGGTAGGCATGGGGTGCAGCAGTGGGGTTATGGCCGTCCATTCTGCGGCCGATTTGCTTAGGGTTTATATGAAACCATCGTATGCCCTGGTCGTCATGACGGAAAATATTACGCTGAATACCTATTACGGCAACAACAAATCCATGCTGGTGACTAACTGTATTTTCCGGGAGGGATGCGCGGCGGTTATTTTGTCCAGCAGGTCACGGGATCGAACCCTGGCGAAAATGGAGCTGCTTCTTTCTCTGCGAACGCACAGGGGCGCGGATGACCAATCCTACGAAGCGGCATTTCAGCACGAAGATGAGGAGGGAGTGGTGGGGATCAGCCTGAAAAAAGATCTCATCAGAGTCGCCGGCGAAGGGCTTCGAGCGCATGTTTCGTCCCTGGCTCCTCTGGTTCTGCCTCTTTCAGAGCAGCTGAAATATTTGTGGTCTTTTCTGGCCGTGAATGTTGTGAAGATTGAGAGCAAGCTTTATGTTCCGGATTTCTCGAAGGCTTTTGAGCATGTGTGTCTTCATACAGGTGGAAAGGCGGTGCTTAATGAGATCGCCAGGAGTTTGCAGTTGAGTGAATATGCGATGGAGCCTGCTCGGATGGCTCTTCATAGATTTGGGAACACTTCCAGTAGCTCCGTGTTTTATGAATTGGCGTATTTTGAGGCAAAAGAGCGGATCAAGAAAGGAGACAGAGTTTGGATGATTGCTTTCGGGACTGGATTTAAGTGCTGCAGCATTGTCTGGAAGGCTCTCAAAGATCTTGAGCCCTCGCCCACCACCAATCCTTGGTTAGATTGCATTCATAGATACCCTGTTAAAAGCTAGTAGTTATATGCATTTTATATCAATTGGAGTGTGTGCTGAGTTTTTATGCTTAACTATAAGCTGACATGATATAGATAATTTATCCCTTGCAGTTGCAGGAGAAGCTTTATTTGTTTATGGTACAGAACCAGTAAAGGCCAGTAGAAAATTAAGGACATTCCACCCATATGTATACGGCTGTAGCTATACGTAGGTCCAAAGCTTATATAATGTTTCTTTCCATCTCCTAATTTGTTTTTCACACACAAATTTTAGGATTGGATCTCTGTCTGTTTAGTTGATTGAAGATCATTGGTTTATATGTATCCTAATTCAAATTGGTGTCGTCTGTTATCAAAGGCAAAGATGCATGTATCTTTGTATGCCTACTCTTTCCACAAAAGCATTGAAAAGTCTTTGCATCTTTGTATGCCTACTCTTTCCACAAAAGCATTGAAAAGTCTAAGGCAAATATATATCTAAAAATTATTTAATATAAATTGAATTGAAAAGTCTAAATATTTATTACAATGGAAGTAATTCTTATATACATTGATGTAGTATCTTTCGAGGTATGTGATAGAAGTACAAGTTCATAAGTTAATAATTTTATTTTTTTGGGTCAATATAATGATTTGACATGATTTGTACTTTTATTTTTTGTTTAGATTTGACATGACATGACATATTAATTTCATATGTAAATTTTTGCTATTAATTGCGATAAATATTTATATTGTCAATATCAATTAACCTATCAAATAAACAAAAAATAAAGTTAATCAATGCTCAGTCATTTCCACCATGAACGTTTGTAACCATTAATTTTTTTTGGGGGTAAAGCTCACCATCAAGTAATACAATAATGTGGCAAAAAACTAAAATCAACAAAGCAAATAAATGCATCACTATTAGATTCTTTAATCATAACTTATCAACAATTTAGTAACATCTAATAAAAAAGGGCACAAATTAGCAAATATCAAGTTTAGGGGATGACATACTCATAAATGCATCATGTTTTCTATTTGTTTTTCTTCTATAACATTTTATAGAAATTTTTTGTTACCTTTTATATACTTTTTGTCAATGTCATATGGTTTTTCCAACATACTATCTATCACGCCATTATAAAAATGCAACTTGTACAAATTTTATTTGTCTCACTTCCTTTGGCTTACATTTTCTTGTTTCTATAATTATAGTTGTTTGAAAAGACTACTTCTCTTTAACTCATCATTTTTTTTATCTAAAGAAGAGTTACTATCTAAATTTGTAATTGAAAATTTCACCAAATGTATATATGCATTGTTCTTGAAACAGGGCTTGCCTCTAACTCAGTTTTATAATAGAAAATTTTATCAAATATAATAAATCAAGCGTTCAAAAAAAAGAGCAAAATAAAATCCCCATGAACAAGTTATACGTCATGTTTTTGGATCAATGAGGACCCACTTATTGACTTCCAACATATAATTTTTTAACAAAAAAAACTCAAATATATACTTGATAACTATGCAATCTAACATCCATTAATAATGGTGGAACAAAAAAACAAGGAGTTCAACTTCCATTCACAAGTACACAACAATTGAGCACTATGACTAATCTTCTATTATGTCATTAGTATGAGTTGACAAATTCAAGTCATAAACTATTTTTCTTATTCACATATTGGTTGAGGAAGAAGTGTTTTGAAATTTTGTTAATCCTTACTAGCATGTGACATGGCCTACCTTTGAGGTAGTAAGGTGATTTCAACTTTACAGTATGTAACTTGAAGTTACAATTTTATTATATTTGTTGAATGCTTATCAAAGGTTTGAATGTTTATGAAATATATTGTAAAGTTGGTTTCAATAGTGATTAAAATTTGAAACCCTTGATAATGGATGCTACATAATTGAGTTGAATCCTTAAGACTTTTTATAGAGTTTCATTGGGCCTTGGGTGAATTTATAACTATCTCTTGAGTGACCATATAAAAAGAGACTATGTGCTAGTTTGTGAAATAGTTATGATACAGTCTTCTAATGGTTCACTTCTATTATACATTTAAAATTGGTCCTTTGTTCCTTACTAGTGATGAAACAAAAGATCTAAATTGTATGTGGCAATACAAATTTTTCAATGTTGACATGACACATTCATGACCATACAAACCTCCAAAGTTAGGGTGCATTGGTACTATCAAGGCCTCTACCCTAGGCAAAAGTTTGAATATTTGTAAACATAGTAAAATTGGATTCACTTACCATTATTTTGAAGGTTGTGATGATGGTTATGTTAGGAACCAGGAAGGACAACTGAGACGGGGGGGGGAGGTGAATCGGTTGTCAATAAATTACAACCCAAATCTAATTATTCCAACTTAAAACTAAGTGTCGATAAAACAGATTAACAGTTATATTAATACCGGCTATATAAAGAGAAACAACATCCACAACACATGACATAGAGATTTTGACATGGAAACCCTGTAAGGGGAAAAACCACGGTGGGAAACCTTACCCACAATAAGATGATACTATTGTAGATAGTAAGTGTATACAATAATGGGGTTTGCACATGCAGAAAGGCCAACTGCCTAGAGCTCACTGCTCAATCACAAAATAGGAGTCACACTGACTACAATTGGATGGTTAAATTCAATAACAATGTACTGCTTCAAAATAGCATCTTCAATGCTGGATTCAGTACTGGTTTAAGCTCTAACCATGAGTGTCAAACACCTTCATAAACTTTCCTTCAACCTTCATATAATATCTGTGTGATTCGCACAAGGATCTGCTTATTTTCGCTCTTCACAATGACCTTCAATATTCGCACACACTCATACAATATGATCTTCAATAAGATATTACAATTATTTATACAAAACCTAAGACCAAATCATAAGGTCGGCTCCCTAAAGATATTACATTTACAGAATAGGTCTTGATGCGATACAATATGTCAGCCTCAATACATTTACACATTATTCAATCAATAAACCATTTCCAAAACGTGTCGTGTTGATTTGGAATATGATATCTTGTACTGGTCCATAACCTAGACCTATCTGCTGGTTAAGGCAAATATGTGAACCTGATCAGACCAATAAACAAAACACTGAATCCAAACATCCAATCCATGTCTTCGACATAACCAGATGATCTCCAGATGATAACAAGTCACCATCATTGTCGGTGAATCATATATCCTATCGATGAACATATACCCTGCCGGTGAACATATATCGGTGACTATGCATAAGCCAATATCCATGCTGGGACCACAATGTGTCAGTTCAACAATAAACCAATATAACCAGAGTGCTAAATCAACAATGTAGACCTCCAAAAAGATAAGTTTTGACATTAATGACAAAACCAATGCAACACATGACGAAGTCATCCATAATACCAACAATCTCCCCCTTTGGCATTGATGGCAACACTAGATGGAAAAAGATCTAAGTGCCAAAAACAGAATGCCAAAAACCAACAAACCAACAATCTCCCAAAATAGATCAATACAAAGTTCTGTACCAAAAACAGAAACCAAAACCAAAGTACATCTCTCCCCAATCTTAAAAGTACAATGTTTTTACATAGATATCTCTCCCCCTATGACATCAAATGCCAAAGAAGTTAAGAGTAAAAAACATAACATACAACTAACTACTCCCCCTGAGCTGTAGCTCTCCTTCATCAAAGCCGGAAAAAGATTTTTCTGTTAGTCCCTGATGGTTTGATGCCAATCTTCATCATTCACATCTCTGTCGGTGGGGAAATTACCCCAAGCTGCTCTCTGAGATATTCAAATGTTTTCTTAGGCAAAGGCTTTGTAAAGACATTTGCAATTTGCTCTTTAGTATTCACATAAACCAATCTCACTTCATTTGCTTCAACATTCTCTTTCAGAAAATTGTACTTAATAGAAACATGCTTAGTTTTAGAGTGAAATACTAGATTCTTTGATATATCAATTTTTGCTGAGTTATCACAGTAAATAATTATCGGTTCTTTTCATTTTACCTTGATATCCTTCAACATTTGCTTGATCCATAATACCTGAGTGCAATTAGTTGCTACTGCAACATATTCTACTTCTACTGTAGATAATGATGTACAAGTCTGCTTCTTGTTGATCCATGAAATTAACCTTCTGCCAAGAAAGAATGCTCCACCAGTGGTACTCTTTATGTCATCCACATCACCTGCCTAATTAGCATCTGTATATGCACATAACTCAAAATTGTCATCCTTAGGATACCATAAACCAAGATTTGTTGTGCCTTGTAGGTACCGAAAAATCCTTTTTACTGTTGTTTCATTATTTTCTTTAGGATTGCTTTGAAATATTGATACAATACACACTGCATTCATTATATCAGGTCTGGTTTGTATCAAATACAACAATCCTCCAATCATAGATTTGTACCTTGTCAGATTAATAGGAGTTGAATCATCCTTTAATGTCAATTTATCAGTTCTAGTCATAGGAATGCTTACCGGTTTGGAGTTTTCCATACCAAATTTCTTCAAGAGTTCCTTCAAGTATTTTGTTTGACATATGAATATACCTTTATCTGTTTGTGAAATCTACAAACCTAGACTTTTTTTTATCTCTCCAATCATAGACATTTCAAATTCTTCCTGCATCTTGTTAGTAAAGTCTGTACATAACTCTTCTTCACCTCCAAAAATGATATCATCCACAAATACTTCAATAACCAAAATGTCATCATTGGTGATTTTGTAATACAAATTACTGTTAGCATTACCTTTTGTGTATCCAAGCTTTAGAAGATATTTATCCAGTCTAGCATACCAAGCTCTGGGAGCTTGCTTCAATCCATGTAAAGCTTTCCTTAATTTGCAAACCATATCCTTATCATCTATTAATGAAAATCCATTAGGTTGTTCGATGTAAACTTCTTCTTCAAGATCTCCATTCAAAATGTACATTTTACTTCCATCTGATAAAATTTATAGTTCTTGTGAGCTGAAAATGCAAGAAATAGTCTTACAGCTTCAATTCTGGCTACCAATGCAAAGGTTTCATTATAATCAATTCCTTCTTAGAATAACCTTTACAAACTAATCTTGCTTTGTTTTTTATTACTTCACCATCCTCATTAAGTTTATTTCTATATACCCATTTAGTTCCAATTACATTTTTGTCTTTAGGCCGGAGAACTAATGTCCAAGTATTAATTTTTTCATTATGTTCTAATTCATCTTCCATTGCTTTTATCCAATGTTTATCTTGACATGCTTCAACAACTGATACTGGTTCAACTTGAGAATTAAACATACCTCTTCATTTGCCAATCTTCCTCTAGTCATAACACCTTGATTTTTATTTCCAATTATCTGATTTTCTAAATGATTCAATCTTACATACCTGGGTTTATTCTGATTTACATTCACATGTTGTTGTTCTTCAGTCATAGTTGAGTTTTCTGATGATGTCGTTGTGACTGGTTCTTCATTTTGTGCCGGTGCAATCTGTGCTGGTTCATTTATAATCATTTCTACTGCCAGTTCAGAACCTACAGATCTTGATTCTCCTCTAAAATGTTCATCTATTTTCACATTAGTACTTTCAATGATTTTCTGCAATCTTTTATTATAACATCTATATGCCTTGCTTCTAGTTGAATAACCAAGAAATATTCCTTCATCACTTCTAGGATCAAATTTGCCAATCGATTCATCTAGATCCTAATATAAAATTTGCTTCCAAATATTTTGAAATATTTAAGAGTAAGAGTATGACCAAACCATAGTTCATAAGGGGTCTTACTGGTTTCACCTTTGATGTGAATTCTGTTGAAAGTATAAACCGTTGTATTCACTGCTTCTCTCCAGTACACATGAGGTAGATTTGCTTCCATCATCATGGTTCTTGTTGCATCCAGTATAGTTCTATTATTCCTTTCCACAACTCCATTTTGCTGGGGTGTTCGGGGTGCTGATAATTGTCTTTTGATTCCATTCTCCTCACAGAATGCATTGAATTCCCTAGATGTAAATTCTCCTCCTTGATCAGATCTCAAACATTTGATTTTCTTGCCAGTTTCATTCTCTATCGTTTCCTTGTATATCTTGAATCTTACAAAAGCTTCTGATTTCTCCCTGAGAAAAGTAACCCAACACATTCTAGAATAATCATCAATTATTAGCATAAAGTATCTATCACCCTGAAGACTTCTTGTTCTTGTTGGACCACATAAATCAGTATGAATTAAATCAAGAACATTATTGGATATCTCAGAAACGCTCTTAAATGTTGTTCTAACTTGCTTTCCCATTTGACATTCCTTACATACCGGATTATGAGGTTTCACAATCTTAGGTAAATCCCTTATTGCCTTGGTTGAACTGATCTTTACAATGCAATTAAAATTCACACGATAGAGTCTTTTATGCCATAACCAAATTTCATCAATGTGAGCAATCAAACATGTCTTATCATTGGTATTCAAATGAAAGATATTACCTTTAGTCTGATTACCAGTTGCAATCTCCAATCCAGTTCTGTTTATGATTTTGCATTTTCCATTAAATGACCAACACTCAAAAGATTATGCTTTAAATCTTCTACATAATAAACATTGTTAGTATTGTGCTTACCATCCAAAGATATAGTGCCTCTTCCTTTGATTAAACAAGCTTTGTCATCTCCAAATCTTACTAGACCTCCATGACATTCTCGAAATGATAATAATTTGCTTTTATCACCAGTCATATGATGTGAGCAACCACTATCAATGATCCATTCATCCTTTTCTTCAATTTTTGCTGCTAGTGCCTGCTCTACCAGTTTGACAATAGGTGTCGGTTGATATTCTTTTATTGCAAAAAATGCCCATCCACTATTTGTTGGATCTTCATTTGAATCATCTGTAACACCTTCATCTGCATAGTAACATGACTTATCTTTGGTTTTCTTAAATCTGTATCTTTGATATTCAGGGTTAGGTTTATATGTTCTCTTAGTTTCCTCTCTTAGTCTTGCATGTCTATCAGGACACCTAGACACCATATGACCAACTTTATTGCAATTAAAACATTTCAAAGGTGCTTTACCTTCATACTTACTTCCTACTAGACCTTTAGACATCTTCCTTGCAAATAGTGCTTCAAGTTATTCAAGTTCTTCATTTTCTCTCCTGATATCTTCAAGTTCTTTTGCATAAAGTGCTTTCCAATCATATTTGTCAGATGATGATGATGATGCTTTGAAAGCTATATCAGTTTTGACTGTAGCAACAGGACCAAATTCTTCAATCTCAAATGTTGAAAGTTTTCCAACCAAAGTATCTTTAGAAACTGATGTATTAGGCATTATTCTCAACTCATTAATAGCTGTCACTTTCATTTTGTAAGCCGGTGACAAAGCTCCTAAAACTTTAGAAACAATTTCATCTTCAATTAAAGATCCTCCACGACATTATATTCCTAAAACAATTTTATTTACTCTTTCCATAAATGCAGAAATTCTTTCATCTTCTTCCATTTTTAAATTTTCATACCTGACCCGCTAAAATTCCAGTTTTGCAATTTTGACAGTGGTATCTCCTTCATTCAATGTTTCCAGTTTATCCCAAATAGATTTTGCAGTAGTTCTGTCTGATAATCCCATGATTTGTTGATCTGATAATGCGCTTAGAAGTGCTTCTCTTGCTTTGCAATCATTCTCCAAGTCTTTAGCCAATGTCGGTAGATGAGGGTTATTTAGAGTAGGACCAACATAACCATTCTTTATAACATCTGATATATCTCATCCAATGCAGTTCAAATGTGTTTCCATTCTGATCTTCCATATACCATAGTTAGTTCCATCAAGTTTCAGACCGTCCTTCCTGAAAATATTTGCTGCCATAGGATCTCCTCAAGCTGTTAGGATTCTGCAAAAGGAGGACTAGGCTTTGATACCAATTGTTAGGAACCAAGAAGGACAACTGAGAGGGGGGGGGGGGGGGGGGGGGTGAATCAGTTGTCAATAAATTACAACCCAAATCTAACCATTCCAACTTAAAACTTAGTGTCGGTAAAACAGATTAACAGTTATATTAATACCAGTATAACTTAATGCATGAAACAAAAAGAGAAACAACATCCACAACACATGACACAAAGATTTTGATGTGGAAACCCTGTAAGGGGAAAAACCACGGTGGGAAACCTTACCCACAATCAGATGATACTACTGCTGATAGTAAGTGTATACAATAATGGGGTTTGCACATGCAGAAAGGCCAACTGCCTAGTGCTCACTGCTCAATCACAAAATAGGAGTCACACTGACTATAGTTGGATAGTTAAATCCAATAACAATGTACTGCTTCAGACTAGCATCTTCAATGTTGGATTCAGTACCGGGTTAAGCTCTGACCATTAGTGTCAAACACCTTCATAACCTTTCCTTCAACCTTCATATAATATCTGTGTGATTCGCACAAGGATCTGCTTATTTTCGCTCTTCACAATGATCTTCAATATTCACACACACTCATACAATATGATCTTCAATAAGATCTTACAATTATTTATACAAAACCTAAGACCAAATCATAAGGTCAGCTCCCTAAAGATATTACATTTACAAAATAAGTCCTGATGCGATACAATATGTTGGCCTCAATACATTTACACATTATTCAATCAATAAACCATTTCCAAAATGTGTCATGCTGATCTGGAACATGATATCTTGTACCGATCCATAACCTAGACCTATCTGTCGGTTAAGGCAAATATGTGAACCCGATCAGACCAATAAGAAAAACACCAAATCCAAACATCCAATCCATGTCTTCGACATAACCAGATGATCTCCAGATGATAAGAAGTCATCATTATTGTCGGTGAACCATATATCTTGTTGGTGAACATATACCCTGCCGATGAGCATATACCGGTGACTGTGCATAAGCCAATATCCATGTCGGGACCACAATGTGTTGGTTCAACAATAAACCAATATAACCAGAGTGCCAAATCAACAATGTAGACCTCCAGAAAGATAAGTGTTGACATCAATGACAAAACCAATGCAACACATGACAAAGTCATCCATAATACCAACAAGTTACTATATTGTCAAGTTGAATGATTAAGATACCACTAAAATATTTGCAAACACAACAAAACTAGATTCACTTGTGATTATCTTGAAAGCTATGATAATGGTTGTTATTGTAGACAACTAAATTTGGCTAATTAATTTAATAAAATTTAAATCCTATTCTTCCAATTAATTAATTTATATCCCTTTCTTCCTATTAATTAATTCTTAATTAATTAATCTCCCAAATCCCTTTCTTCCAATTAATTAATTCCTAATTAATTATTTATCCTATCCCCCTAATTAATTAATTAATTAATCTAATTAATTGATTATCCCATCCTCCTAATTAATTAATCTAATTAATTAATTATCCTTGTTCTTCCATCCCATTTGATTAATTACCTTTAATTAATTATATATCCCTTTTCTCAAACCCCCATAGATTAATTAATTCAATTAATTAATTAGACTCAAATCCTATTTGAGCACATGGCTCCTAACTTTTCTCCCTAACCTCTTTCCAATCCTATCCTAAACAACCCTATCCTTCCAACCCACTTCCCCTACCTATTCAACCCTCCAACCAACCTTATCCTATCCCTTCTAACCTCCCACACATGTGTACACATCCTAGCCACTTTTTCCCCTTTTGAGGAAAATATCCTATTTTGGGTGGCTTTGCCCAAAATGAACGTGTCCCTGAGGACACATGTCACTCTTCCTATTTTTGGGTGGCTTTGCCCAAAATAAACATGTGTCCTCATGGACAAATGTCATTTCTTTTCTTTCTAGTTGAGCCACTTGTCCTTTTTGGAGGACAAGTGTCTCCTCTTCACCTCTCCTTCCCTTCCTCATCTTGCCTATTTAATCCCCCTCATTTTAGACCAAATCATCCACTTTTTTTTAATCATACCATCATAATGCCGAAATAATCCCTCTCTGATCCATTTTTCATACATCATACCGTTACTCTACCAAAATCATTACTCAACCATATCCATTATAATTTTTTTATCAAATCCATTTATAATTGCATCAATATCATGGAGAAATATCGAACATCCGAAGCTACGTCATGAGCACACATCCAATCACGGAACAATGAAATTAAAGCAAGAATTATGGTTTGAATTTGTTTATCATTTTGTTCTCTATTTTAGTTTTACCATTCTAATCTTGGGGTGTATGATGTATTGTGTATGTTCGATTAATTAGCTTGCTTTTTAGTCCTTAGTATTCACATGCACATTTTTCATCGCACAGTTGTATTGTCAAGTTGAATTATTAAGATACTTTACCAGAATATTTGTCAATATAGTAAAATTGTATTCACTTGCAATTATATTGAAAGCTATGATAATGGTTGCTATATTGTCAAGTCGAATCATTAAGATACTTCACTAGAATATTTGTAAGCACGGTAAAATTAGATTCACTTGAGAATATCTTGAAAGCTATGATAATGGTTGTTATATTGTCAAGTTGAATGATTAAGACACTTTACCAGAATATTTGTAAGCATAGTAAAATTGGATTCACTTGCGATTATATTGAAAGCTATGATAATGTTTGCTATATTGTCAAGTTGAATGATCAGGATACTTCACCTAGAATCTTATTTTATTAGCTTTCATATTGAATACATGACTACCATTCTAAATCTAATAATGGTACATATTCTAATTATTTTATAACTATCGTAATTGTAATCAATCTAATTACTTAAATTATAGATAATTTATATAAGATTTACTAATCAAACATTAAAAAAAAAAAATTAAAAAATATCTTATTAGTGGAGTTTTGGATTAATAAGGTATGACTTACCAATTTTTTTTGTTTCCATTTTATTTTTTATTGAAAAAATATATAAAAAAATAAAAAATAAAACAAACTCACTACTAGCACGAATTATTCAATAGTGCAAGAGTCATCATATCGAATGGAGTGTGTACCAAGTATCAATGCATGACTATAAGCTGACATGATCTAGTTATTCTCTTTGCATTTAGTAGAGAAGCTTTATTTGTTTTTGGCTAGGGCTGGAAAATGCCAATGAGAAAGTTAAATAAAAATATTAACATGTATACGTGGAGCATGGTCCAATAGTGGTGATGCAAATGGAACACAATTAGTTTATTAGTGGAGCACAAAAAGTGTCATGTCAATACTTATCCCCAAAAAGATTCAACTAAATTTAAAAATACAACCACTTATGTGAGCCACATCAACACACCAATAAATATATCTTAGTGCACAACTATGGGTCTTACATTTCTTGGGGACCATTTTGGAAACCTTGGAAAAAAAGGCATGTGATGTGGCATCATATTTGACCATGTGGACTTGAAACCAATTTTTTAAAGTAGGTGACATGACATGTAAGCAATTATACAAATTTCAAAGTGAGTTGAAATATCGAAACAAATTTTTGGGAAGTGTGAAGTTAGGGTGCTCTACTATAAGGCCCTCTCCCCTAGTCCAAAGCATATATAATTTTTTTGCATCTCTTAATTTATTTACCTCATGAATTTACATAGACAAAATTATATCAAATGTGAATATGGGACACCATACAAACTAACAATGTTGCAACCTCATTATTTTTATAGAAAGTTAAAATCTTATGTAAAATAAAATATGAGCTCATAAATTATTTAATATAAATTGAAATGCAAAGTGTAAATATTATTTACAATGGAAGTAATTCTTATTTAACCACATTGATGTAGTATCTCACATAATAGATGGTAGAAGGTTCGAGTTCATAAGTTCATAAAATTTTGTCAATATTATGATATGGCATAATTTGTATTTTCATTTCCTATTTATATGTGACATGACAAATTAATTTTAAATGTAGATATCAACATTAATTGTGAAAAATATTTATATAATTGATATCAACTATCTTATCGGATAAACAAAAAGTAAATTTACCCAATGACCAACATTTCCACCATAAATGCTTGCAACCATTATTTTTTTGGTGGGGGTAAAGCTCACATCAAGTAGTCAAATAATGGGTCATAAAACTAAAAACGACAAAGCAAATAAATGCATCACTATTGAATGCTTTAATCATTACGTCATATTTACCAATGACGTGATGGAGCACAATTAAAACATCATCTAATAAAAATAAAAATGGCACAAATCAGCAATAGAAAGTTTAATGGATGCCATGCCTATAAAATGCATCATGTTTTCTATTTGATATTTTTCTACAACATTTTGTGATGCTAAAAATGTGGTAAATAGGAAAGGCATACACATATAATTAGACAATAAAACATAATGGAAAGCTTAATTGAAAACTAAATTAAAGATGCAAATAATAAGCCTCCCTTGAAATGTCCCATTTTCATCTATTCTTGAGGACCTTGAAGGTGTTGGATTGTTTGGCTCTCAACAGATAAATGACCTCCAAAGTGGCAACTCAAGAGTTGAGTAGCTACTTGATCATGATTGATTATGCAAATGATATGAAATGCATGATCTAAGAAACTAGATTAACATGCTATGATTAATCCAAAATGCTAATTACTAGATATTTGAAATGCAAATTGCCTATAGTAATGATGCTAAAACTATGAATGCAAGGGATTCTTATTGCTCCAAAATGAGGGGTATTTATAAGAATTCCAAGGCCAAAGCTGAGGTGGCAGGAATCGACGGTCCAAATTTGAGCTGAAGATATCAAGAGCCAAGATTGAGGAAGTTGGATAAGAGGTTGGAGGAAGTGACACTTGTCATCTCTGTGGTCACAAGTGTCAATGAGCCTTTGTCATGAGAGGGAAAGTGTCCAAGGGAGGAGACATGTGGCAAAAGTGCCATGTGTCTCAAGGGGAGAATATCCACACCATAGGAGGTTAGGATGTGCAAGATAGGATAGGGTTAGTTAAACCCAGGGTTAGGTAGAATGAGTTAGGTTAGAGGGTGGTTAGGTTAGGTGGTTAAAAGTTAGGAGCCATGTGCTCATTTGAATTTAGAAATTCAAATAATTGAAAAATGGTAATTAATCTCAACAAACTTGAGTTTTGTTAATTTTAATTAGGGATTAGAAAAATTGATTTAGATGGGGGTAGGATTAATTAATAAAAAGAGATATGAAATGAACTATATAAATAAATCATGTAGATTTATTTAGTAGTAGATGAATAAGGGAAGTAATCAAATTTGCTTGTGAATTCGATTAATTGGAAACGAGGATTAATTAAATAACTGCGTATTTAATTAATTATCTTTAGACCATTTTTAGGTGTATACATTTTGCCCCTCTTTGAAGCGATGTGTGACGACGCGTTGGATCAAAGAAGACTCGATTGATGATGTTGCTGATATTGATTTTGATAGAATGTAGATTTGATCTTGATTTCAATGTGGATTCGGTTTCGATATGATAATGATTCGATTTTGAGATGATAAATCTCGATATGATGCAGTTTCGATGTTTGAGATGATAAATCTTGATATGATGCCCCAGACGCTAACTGGTAGATTCTGATGCGAGGATGCCCCTCAAGAGATGAATCGGATAAGTTTTTCAATTTTTTAAATTTTTCGTGATTTTTTTTTGAAAATTTTACAATATTTAGATTTTGAATGATTTTCTGATTTTTAGATATATTTAGAGTTGATCCGATTCATTTCCCGATAAAAAATTTGAAAATGTTTCCCTGTCAGAATGATTAGTTGATTAGATGATTAAAAATTAGTGGAATAAAAATCTCACTTAAATGCCCCATTTTGAGTTTAAAAAGGTGAATTCCTTTTACCACTCTTCATTTGTGCACTTCAGTTGTTTGAAAAATTTTCTCTGGAGGAAGGAATGAGAATCCCGTACCACCAGCATAGGTTCGAGCGAGTTCAGCGACATGAGTGTCCTTCGGTCTACAATCCACCGGTACGTACTTTGAGAAAACCCAGCTTTGTCAAATTTTAAGTGATTTTTGAAAAATTTAGCCATTTGTAGAAAAAATCATTTTTTAGCATTTTCACCATGTGGGTTTGAAAAAAAATTGCATTTTTGACATGGGTTTTTTGAACTATAAAATGGGTTTTTGGGGTTTTTTGACTTTTTTTTAACTCACATCCCAAATTTTTTTTTATTGATTTATTATTTTGTTTTTGGTTTTTGTTGCATTTGGGGGGTGGCAGGGGTGGTGGTGCCATGGCGGCGCCACCACGGGCACAACAGACACCGTTGGTGGTGCTGCCGGGGCCATCGCAGGGGCTCGACCCGACTAAATTTTTTAATTTTTAATTTTTAATTTATTTTTTTTTTTGGTTTTTTCGATTTTTGGGTTTTTTTGGGGTTTTTTCGGTTTTTCAGTTTTTTTTTGGTTTTTTTGATTTTTCAGTTTTTTTTGTGTTTTTTTTCGATTTGTTAAATTTTTAGACATGATTTTCTCGATTTTTGACCATGTTGGATTGATTTTTTTTATTTTTGAGAAAAATGATTTGATTTTTCGATTTTGGATGATTGAGTTGATTTTTTGGTTTTTTGATTATTGAGTTGATTTGATTGCGATCGAATTTTGGATGAATTTGGATGATCTGATGTAATATTGGAAGGTTGATTTTGATGATTTTGATAAAAATCTTGCTACCCCTCTGACCCCCAAACGTCACGATTTTCGATAAAGATGTTGGAATGTTGCCAATTTGATTTTTTATTTCGATGGGGTAAGATAGATTGAAATATCTATCTAATTGATAAAATTAGATACCCTTGATTGATGAAATTTGATGATCAGTTCTGATTATCTCGATGTATGTGTGAGATGAGATGGGATTGATAATGACCTCATGATAGATGAGCATTATTGATAAGGGCTCAACGAAATTTGATAAAAATCTCAAGTGAGAAAGATGGGCTGATAGATAGATAAATCAAGAGACTGATATGATGAGATGATTTGATTGCAGGAGCACTTTAGTGTCCTCTAGTCTCAGTAGTGCTTCTCGAAGACATGGATGCTGATACCCTGCCTTAGCCAGGCAGAGCGAGACCACATTGACAAGTGTGGTTTATCTCCAGTTATGGGTCTGGGAGTACCTGCCTATCACACGACCATTGACTGATAGAGATAGACCTGTAAGCAGGCCTTATGCTGACGGGTATCCAGGCATCATTGTCCAATGAAAGCTGGGCAAATTGGAGTATTGGCGACGGACACTGGATGATCTGGATACTGTGATATGGAGACTTTATAGAGATTGTGAGATCTGGACTGAGGATGCAGTGGAGATTTATGTATTTGTAACGCGATACCTAATTAAATCGATACCCTATGTTATCGAACGATTCTTTTGTATGTGTTGAGACAGTATGGCAAGATATAGGGAATACCACAGGGTACAACTCATTATGCTCGCAGGAGACTAGATGTGGCTACTTAGGGGCCCTCCATTTCATATGACTAGGCATGTGCAAAGTATCGATCATTGGGGCCACTGGATTGGGATTATCTTTCAAGTATGATAGATAGCGGGATGACATATGAGTATGTTGTATATTTTACTACACATAGGTTTCCTAGGCTGACATGTCTAGATGAGAATGATGAGAGGCTACGACGTAGAGCTCCTAGAAAACCGAGGGATGGTGGGGGGAGAGGAGGTGGGGGCAGAGATGATGGCGGAGATGGAGGGGATGATAAAGATGGATATGGAGGAGATACAGGAGATCATGGTGTTGGAGATGACGATGGAGGAGATGATGATGGGGGAGATGGTTGAGCAGTGGTAGTGGTAGTGGCAGGCACACCAAGAGCCAACAGTTCTAGATCTGCTAGAGATGTATATATGGATTGGATGACCTAGTTGGTTAGACGGAGGAGATCAGGTCTAGTGGATCAAGGGCATCAGGTCCCAGAGAAGGAAATTCCCCAAATTGAGAAGGTACCTATGAGAGTATCATAGGTTGAGCAGCCATAGGAAGAGGCACCTTGACGAATCCTCATTAGGATGTCGTCTCATCAGCAGCAGGCTCATATTACTAACTTAAAGGGTCAGGTTCAGAAGCTAGAGAGTTGACTAGTAGAGAGACTCTTAGATAGCCCAACTGGAGGTCTAGAAGACATGGTTACAGGTACAGGAACAAGCCCAAATTGTCTAGGTAGAGGCCCGAATATCCTCTCTCATGGTCGAGAGAGATGTAGCTAGGGACAGGTGTCGGTAGGCTGAGGTGCAGGTATAGATGTTAGGAGTGTCTAGTTCAGGGAAGGCTTCCCCGAAGATGATGCGCCAGGCGGTCCGGGAGGCTGAGTATTACAAGACATTATAATATACTGTTGTTCCCATTGATTGAAGGGCTCCAAGATTTTTACAGCTGAGCAGGAAATTGAGATAGAGCCAGTCTGAGATTCAAGGAGTGACATGGCCACTTCAAAGAGATCACCCAGGCGGGGACCCAGGTACAGGGGTATCGGCTGGTGTTACCAGACCTACTACATCAGGACAGAGTTTCACTCTGTGTCCTAGTGGTCACACTGATATGGGACATTGATCCATTCATGTACACACCTTTTGTGATGAGATATTGATGATTCCCATGATGTATATTTATGATATATCTCATATATTTTTGTGATATCATTGTACCTTGGACATTGATCTTTTTGATGATATGATATGCAATCGATCCTATTCACCCTACATGACCTAATGAGATGACATGCACATTCTATTTGTTATATGATTATGTTGTGTAGTTACTTTCATGATGTATGCTTTATTTTCTATATGATTATGGATTCTAGATGATGGATGTATGCTTCTTATATGATGATGCAGTATTTACACGATGTTATGCCAATGTGAATATGTATGGTGATGCTTATAAGTACTATGTGATGTATGTACAATGCAATGTTTTCTATTTTTATGATGCTTTGATGATTTTCTCATGCATGTTAATATGAGATGGATGCAATGATGCTACTTTATATGATTGAGATGAGATGGATGCAATGCAATGATCTAATTAAATGAATGAATGATTGGATGTTTTATATGAATATGTCTTAGTATGCGATGGTTACATGAGATGAACTAACTTGTCATGCAGGATGAATGAAATGATTATTTTTGTTATTGTCCAATGTACTCAATCACGTAATAAGAGATATAACACCATGTTGAAGCCCTTGGCCTTCGAAAAGATGAGTGTTGTGATACCATGCAAAATGAAATGCAAATCTACTTTAAAAATGCAAATGCAAAATGAAATACACTGCGACGATCGGACTGGTCATGTGGTCATTGCTTTGTTTCATCATTGAGCCTTTAAAATGTGGGAAGTGAGTGAAAACATCAATGGTATAATTGAACCATGATGACCTGAGCACTACTTTCCTGGGTTTTGATATTGCAAGTTAGCACAAGCATCGAGGTATAATTAAACCAAGATGACTTGAGTGTTGCATGCGTAAAACAAGTAGTATTAACCATTTCTATATGCAAGTTTGAAATGTCTTCTATGATACTTTGATGATCATGTCCTGAGATAGCTTTACGCATATTAATGATTAATTTACAGACAATAGACAAGAAAAATATCATGTTCCTTCCTTGTTCCTCTAGTCAAAGACATCCTGGAGTCACTCAGAAATCATGATAGCAAAAAATCAAGATAAAATAGTTGAACCATTATTGTCAAAGTGATAAATCATTAGTCAAAAGATATCATCCATTGATATGTGTTTGTCATGTTTAGACTGATATTTGATGGTTTAATGGTTGATAATTTGATCTTGTGCTCAACGTTGGATGTGTCTCAGTTTTTGCTAGACAAGTGCTGCCTAACTGTTGTTCTACCTATTTTATTAAGCTTAAAACGATGAAAATTTTGCCCCCAATGAGGTTTAGGGTTTTTCCCCCATTCTAGAAACAAACTTTATTATGACATATACAATGGTCCAAACCATGGCAAGAAATCACCTGGGATGCCTGCGTATGTACAAAGGCTTTATTATGGATATGAATAGCGCTAATGGAAATGAATGCAAGCGAAAGGATGCATGAACCAATAGATGGAAGAGCTAGCTGACAAATAATGCATGTTTTCCAGGTTTTCACTATCTGTTTTTATTTCACTTTTTCTCATATTTGATTTTTTTTTCTCTATTTTTGTTTTTTTCATTGTTTTTGTATTTTTGTATTTTTCATTGTTTTTGGATTTTTTTGCTTTTTTAGACATAGTTTCTTTAGATACATGCTATTGATGGATTCTTTGAGCTGATCCCCGTCCTGTGTTGATAGTTGATATGCTCCTGATCCAAATACTGTTGTGACCACAAATGGACCCAACCAGTTTGGTTCAAACTTCCCTTTCTTTTATCAATCTGACTGGTTGTGTGGATTTTCCTTTAGTACTAGTTCTCCAACTTGAAAGGCTCGTGGTTTGACCTTGTGATTATAACTTCAACACATTCTTTGTTGATACACCTTCAAATGATCAAAGGGATTTTGTCTGCATTCATGAGTCAATTCTAACTCTTGCAATCTAGATACTCGTTGTTCTTCATCTGGGATAAGGCCTTTTAATGATACTCATAGAGAAGATATGTCTACTTCTATTGACAGTATTGCTTATGATCCTTAGACAAGAGAGAAAGGTGTGGCACCTATTGGTGTGCGAATATTGGTATGGTAGGCCCATAGAGCAGGGCTCAATTGAATATGCCAATCTCTGCCAACATCATTCACTATCTTTTTGAGGATTTTCAAAATAGTTTTGTTTGATGTTTTTGCTTGCCCATTCCCTTGTGGATAGTAGGGTGTGGAAAATCTATGTTGGATATTGAATTTATCACATAGCTCTTGTACATCCTAATTCTTGAACGGTCGCCCATTATCAGTGATAATGGTAATGGGTATTCCATTGCGACAGATGATGTAGTTCAAGATAAGTGCAACCATTTTTTTTCCTGTGATATTGATGAGAGGTACTGCCTCAATCCATTTTGTAAAATATTTTGTAGCTACAAGGATGAATTTGTGACCATTGGATGAAGAAGGATTTATCTTTCCTACTAGATCAAGACCCCATTGGCAGAAAGGCCAAGATGTTGCCAAAGCATGAAGTTCTTGTGCTGGTGCATGAATTAAATTTCCATGGATCTAACATTGTTTGCATGTTTTAGCTATCTGAAAAGAATCTCATTCCATAGTTGGCCAATAATATCCCAAGCGTATGAGTTTTTTCGAAAGGGTAAGACCACTTGAATGAGTACCACAAATGTCGTTATGAACTTTATTTAAGGCCTTCTTAGATTCTTCTTGCTTGAGACATCTTAAAAGAGTACCGTCCAGACCTCGTTTAAAAAGGGTATCCGCGACAAGAGTATAATGGGAGGATTGACGAATAAAGTTTCTCTTTTGGTTTTTTGACAAGTTGGGAGGGAGGGTGTTATCTTTCAGGTATGTATAATTTTGGCCATAGTGAGAGGAATCATGCCCAACAAGGTGACATATAGTTTGGGAATTAGGACAATTAATGTGATCCTAAAAATGTGGTAAATAGGAAAGGCATACACATATAATGAGACAATAAAACATAATGGAAAGCTTAATTGAAAACTAAATTAAAGATGCAAATCATAAGCCTCCCTTGAAATATCCCATTTTCCTATATTCTTGAGGACCTTGAAGGTGTTGGATTGTTTGGATCTCAGCAGAGCAATGACCTCCAAAGTGGCAAATCAAGAGTTGAGTAGCTACTTGATCATGATTGATTATGCAAATGATATGAAATGCATGATCTAAGAAACTAGATTAACATGCTATGATTAATCCAAAATGCTAATTACTAGATAATTGAAATGCAAATTGCCTATAGTAATGAAGCTAAAACTATGAATGCAAGGGATCCTTTTTGCTCCAAAATGAGGGGTTTTTATAGGAATTCCAAGGCCAAAGCTAAGGTGGCAGGAATCGATGGTCCAGATTTGATCTGAAGATATCAAGGGCCAAGATTGAGGAAGTTGGAGAAGAGGTTGGAGGAAGGGACATTTGTCATCTCTGTGGTGACAAGTGTCAAGGAGTCTTGCTCATGAGAGGGCAAGTGTCCAAAGGAGGAGACATGTGGCAAAAGTGTCAAGTGTCTGAAGGGGAGAATATCCACACCATAGGAGGTTAGGATGCGCAAGATAGGATAGGGTTAGTTAAACCCAGGGTTAGGGAGAATGAGTTAGGTTAGGTGGTTAAAAGTTAGGAGCCATGTGCTCATTTGAATTTAGAAATTCAAATAATTGGAAAATGGTAATTAATCTCAACAAACTTGAGTTTTGTTAATTTTAATTAGGGATTAGAAGAATTGATTTAGATGGGGGGAAGATTAATTAATTTAAATTAATTAATCAAAAAAGGATATGAATTGAACTATATAAGTAAATCATGTAAATTTATTTACTAGTAGATGAATAAGGGAATTATTCAAATTTTCTTGTGAATTCGATTAATTGGAAAGGGGGATTAATTAAATAACTGCGTATTTAATTAATTATCTTCAGACCATTTTTAGGTGTATACACATTTTATATAATTTTTCTATTATCTTTTATAGACTTTTTCCAAACCTCGTATAATTTTTCCAACATATAATCTATCACACCATTATAATATGTACTTGAAAAAAATTATATTTGTCTCACTTTTTTTGGCTTACATTTTCTTATTTTTATAAATATAATTGTTTGAAAAGACTACTTCTCCTTATCTTATCGTTTTTTAATGTAAAGATGAATTACTATTTAGTTTTGAAAATTTCATCAATTGTAATAAATGTATTATTCTAGAAAAGAAAGCTTAATAGAAAATTTTATCAAATATAATACATAAATGTTCAACAAAAAGAGCAAAATAAATCCCCATAAACATGTTACATATCTTGTTGTTGGATAATTGACGATCCACTTATTGACTTCCAACATATATAGTTTTTTAACTAATAAAAATAATCTTCAATATATACATGATAACTATGCAATCTAAAAGGAACAAAAACAAATGAGCAGCCTAACTTCCATTCACAGGTACTCAATAATCAAGCACTGTGTCTAACATTAGCAGAAGAAGCTTTTTTTTTTGGGTACACAACCGCTAAAGCTGAATGAGGAAATTAAAGAAAAATAGTGGACGTAGATAAGTTAGTCCACAACATATAAAATATAATCTTTTTCTGCATCTCCTAATTTGTTTACCACATGAGTTTACATATACAAAGTTATATAAAATGGTGCATCCTTCACTAATTTTATAGAGAGTCGAAAATATTATATAAATAAAAATTTATGTTTGTAAATCATTTAATATAAATTGAAATGGATAGAGTAAATATTTATTTAATGGAAGCCATTTATAATTAGTAATTTAACTTAATTTTACAAAGGCCTATGGTAGAGGATTCAAGTTTCACATGTTGATAAAATTCACCAATATTGTGATATGACATAATTTTGTGTTTATATTTGATATGATACATAAGTTTTAAATGCTGATATGAATGAATTTGATATATATCATAAGAAACATGTATATAATTTTTGATATTAAAACAAGATTATGATATAAAGTTATAATTCCTTTATACTAATATGACATATCATTGTCCTATTCAATAAACAAAAAGAACAAAAAGTAGAGTTGCTCAATGACTAGTCATTTCTGTCATAAATGTTTTGTAACCTTTGATTTTTTTGTGCGCAGAACAAGCAATCAAAGAATGTGGAAAAAATTATAAACAACAAATCAAATAAATGCATTAATCTTGGAGCTCACTAAACAATCTTACAACCATTAATTTTTGGGATAAAGCTCACTAAATAAAAAACAAGTAGTCAAATAATATGTCAAAAAACTAAAAAACAACAAATTAAATAAATACATCAATATTGGATGCTTAATCCTAATTTCATCATGTTGACTAATGAAATGATAGAGGGCAATTCAATATTATATAAACAAAATATAATTGCACAAATCAACAATAGTATTTTTAGTGGATTATATGTCTATAAACACATCATTTTTTAACTTATATTTTTCCACAACCTTTTACAAAAGTAATATATAACCTTTTATAGACTTTTTCTACAAGCTCATATAACTTTCTCAACATGTTACCTATTACACCATTAAAATATGTAAGAAAAAAAATTATTTGTTTCAATTTCTTTCATTTAAATATTTTCTTATTTTTAAAATTACAACTGCTTGAAAATGCTACTTCTCATTATCATATCATATTTTATGTAAAAAAAATATTTGTCTAGTTTTTTAATTAACAATTTCATCAAATGTGATAAATATATCATTCCATCAAATAAAGCAAAACTCTAGCTTAGTTTTATAATTGCAAATTTCATCAAATATAATAAATAAAGTGATCAACAAAAAGAAAAAGAAAAAAACAAGCTCACATGTAAGCATGTAGCATGCCGTATTATTAGAATAGGATTCATTTGTTGACCTCCAATACACATAATTTTTTAACCAACAAAAATAATCTTAAAAAAATACTTGATAACTATGAAATCTAATATCCATTAATAATGTTTCAACATCCTAATTTATTACATAATTTATAAAAAACATCCATTAATAATGGTGGATCAAAAGAGGAGCAGACTAACTTCCATTCACAAATACTCAATAATCTAGCTACTATAACTAAGATTCTATTATGCCATTAGTATGAGTTGTCAAATTGAAATTATAAACTATTAATCATATTCATGCTCATTTGTTCACATATTGGTTTTTTGAACATTTGATAATGCTTGCTAGCATGTTGCATATTCTATCTTTGATGGTAGTAAAATGAATCCAACTTTACAATATGTAAGTTGAAGTTAATTTTTTTAATATTATTTAGATGCTTATCAAAGGTTTGAATATTTGTGAAATATATTGTAAATTTGGTATCACTAGCGATTATATTGAAACCCTTGATAATGGGTGCTACAATATTGCCTTGAATTCTAAAGGTTCTTGATAGAGCTTCACTAGACCTTAGGTGAATACATAACTATCTCTCAAGTGACATTATAAAAAGTTACTAGTTTTTGAAATGGTTGTGATACTCTCAATGTTCATTTACCTAATGTTTATAGCCTATCTAAGCCTACTTAAGTCTTCTATGGATTCATTCATACTATACATTTATAAGGTCGTTGATGTTCTTTGAAGCCATTCTCTATGTTGAAGAATTATATCCCTCCTCTCACAGATAAGAGAGATGTCTTTCTTGATTCCGATGTCTACAAGATTGTTTGCTCTTGTGGCATGCCTTATATAGGCGAGACTAGATGCTCATTTTGCACTAGAATCAAAGAACATAGTGCAAATATCAAGCATGAGTGGACCCTCAAGTCAACCCTTGCAAACCACTCCCTCTCTACCAAGCACCATTTTTGTCTTGAGAGCACCCAAATCTTGTTCAAAGAAGATAAACTTCTTCGAAAGAAATCTCAAGGAAGCTATTGAGATCTACAATCACCCTTCCAACCTTAACCCAGACAACGATTGGAGTCTTAGTGTATCATGGAAACCCTTATTATCCAAGCTCCATTAGTCTTCTTTTTCTTTCTTATCTTGTCCTTTCCTCCTTGCCCCTCTTTGTCTCCTGGCTTGTCGATTTTGTTCTCTAATATTTTTAATCCCTCAGCTTCCCTGCACACACACACACACATAGAGATATATTTGTCTATATCTATATTTATATTCATATTTTTATTTGGTTTTTGGTCTATTTATTTTTAGACCTTCATTTCTTGCATGTGTTTGTGTGTACTTATTTTTATAAATTGTCACACACACACACACACACACACACACACACACACACACACACACACACACACACACACACACACACACATCAATATATGTATGTATACATACATACATACACACACATATACATACATACATACATATGAATACACACATACATATATATACATATGTGTGTGTGTGTGTGTGTGTGTGTGTGTGTGTGTGTATATATATATATTTATATATATATCTATATTTATATATATATATTTATATATATATCTATATATATATATATATATATATATATATATATATATATATATATATATATGCACATATGCATATACATATACATATACATACATATAATATTTTAATTTTTTATACTATTTATTTTTTTGTCATTTATATTTTTATGTTCTATTTTTATTTTTAGTTAATTATTTCTTTATTTTACTAATTAATTTATTTTTTAAGTTAGGTTTCTTATATAATTTTTCATTTTTCTTGATTATTTTTTGACTTTTTTTTTGTCTTCATTGTTTATTGTTCTTGGTTTGTTATTTTTGTTCTTTCTATTGGTGTCATTTTTTTTAAATTATTTTTGTTTATTCTTTTTGCATTCTCTTTCTTTTTGGTTCCTTCCCTTTGAACCTTCAACCATATTGATCTCTTGATTTATGTGCCTTATTTATCTCTCTCATCCCTTCCTTCTATTGTGCTTGGTCTACAATTAAACATCTTATTTGATTCCTATGGCTCTCATTATCTTGATGATGGATCACAGAGTGCGATCTGAAACATTGATACACAAAGCTTATACACGATTAAATCCAAAAACTAATTTCACTCTATTCTATGGATTGTGGAGATCTCTTAGCATTGAAAAATATTTAAATTGTCCACATCATTGTATATTTGACAATGTAAATTTTCAATGTCGACATGACACATTTGTGTCCATGTCAACCCCCAAAATTAGATTGCATCACTATCAAGAACTCTGCCCTAATCATAAGTTATAATAATCATAGTAAAATTTGATTCTCTTATAATTATCTTAAATGATAAGATAATAGTTAATATTTTATAAGTTAAATGATTAAGATTGTCTACCTAGAATTTTATTTTATTAACCTACTATTGAATACATTACTTCCATTCTAAAACTAATATTGAATATATTCTAATTATCTTATAATTATCTTGTATATAACCATTTTAATTATTTAAGCTCACTAATCAAACATTCAAATATGAAAAATAATATTCTATGATTATAGATTTGGATTAATAAGATATGAATTATGATCATTTTTTCCCATTTGATTCATTTTTCTTGTAGTATGAATTATTCAATAGTGCAAGGATTTTTGTATCGAATGGAGTGTACACCAAGATTCTATGCATGACTGTAAGCTTATATGATCTAGCTAATATATGTCCATTAGTAGGAGAAGCTGAGACTATACAAATTGACAACGTTGGAACCTTCACTAATTCTATTGAAGGTCAAGATATTATATAAAATAAAATATCGATTTATACATTTTTATATAAATCGAAATGGAAGTGTAAATACTTATTACAATGGAAGCAATTCATATTTAGCAGATTGATTTAACATTTTTCAAAATAGGTGGTAGAAAGTTTTGTTGAACACAAATACACTGAGAACGGGGGTTGAATCAGTGTATACATTAATACTTCTAAAAACACTTTTCAGAACTCACAAGTAATTAATCATATAATGCAGAAGAATGTGAAGATAAATAAAACAACACACAACACTAGGATATACATGGAAAATCCATGATGGGAAAAACCATGTTGGGAAAATGTTGCTTGGAGCTATTGTCCAAATCCAGCCTCATAAATGTATCAACTATTTACAATTAATTTGAAGGCACCAATCTTTAGGAGACACCAATCCCCAAGAATTTATTGGTACCAATCCAAAGGAGCACCAACCCCTACAATTTATGGACACCAATCCAAAGGAGCATCAAACCCCTACAGTTTATGAACACCAATCCAAAGGAGAATCAACCCCCTACAATTTATGGACAACAATCCAAAGGAGCATTAACCCTCTACAGTTTTATGGACACTAATCCAAAGGAGCATCAACCCCCTATAGTTTATGGACAACAATCCCTTTACAATATACAAGACTACAATCTTGATGTAATAAACCTAATGCCAAGAAAATGAATCAAAATGAACCTCTGTATTTTTGCTCCGTCTCTTCAAAAATTTGGTTTGAACACCCTTTTAGCTCTGCAACTCTCCTTCTCTACTGCTTAGATTGATGAAACAATATTTTCTCTCACTCTGTTATGCTTCTCTACACCTCCTGAGTCTTTCCTCTAATTACTACTACTTCATCAATATCAATTTTCATTCTATTTGTATGCTCTATATTAACCTCCAAAAATTCGGTCTATACCACATTACAAATCATGCAATAAGTCGTTTGCATCGTAATTATGTAGCATGATCTATACATTTTTTTATGTTGCATTAGGATCATTCATTCAGTCATTTTGCACTCTGTTCTTATCATCACAATATAGAGAATCTATCTCGTTTTGTAAATTATCACAGTCTATCCAATTGGCTTCTAAGTCAACTTGTGCAAGTTCCTAGAATGATTTGTTATTGTTCCAAAGCAATTTCCTCTAGATTCTTTAAACCTGGACCGTTGATCATCATAATTTGACTGAAACATTTTGTCATTCTTACCATCGTGGAAGTTGTATACACCACATCACATTACAGATTGCACAATCTCCCTAATGATCTCAAGTCTGTTTGATGAGGTTACATTCCACTTTACCTTACCCATCAAGGATACATGACATTGGGTCTCAACATCATGACCTAACATTTTCTTACATCATCAAACCTTGGAAAGTTATGCTTTGTTCATTTCTTCTAGCTCTGTGGGCCTTGACACAACATGTGGCATTTGGTTGCTTCATTGCAAGCCTTTCTCGATATCATCACCTCTCCATACGATGGCACAATTTAAGTGACACATGGAAACCTCTTGCCACTTCACAAGCTAAATTTCCAATGTTATCTCCAAGCTGTGAGGTTGCAACATATCTTCTTCTATGATTATTTATGGTTAGATCGCAAGATTGCAGGTCATAGTGACGGTTAACCCTAATTGCTACGATCATGCACCCGATGGTCCATCACAACTTTGCAACCTCCTCTACAAGTCTGTCTTGATAGTTGCAAACCTATGCCCAATAATTCATGTCACCTTGATGCCCACTACCTTAGGACACACTCCAAGTCAGGTGGAAAAACATGTGAGTCATTTCTCATTTAAGCTACACTTACTGGTTTTATATAAAAACTCAATACGACCACCATACTACCAATGTGGGATAAAAAGTTAAAACCATTACACACACAAGTCTGTCCAATTAAGCGCTTGATCTATCTTTTCTGGCTGAAGGTACACATCTACTCTATGTCAGTTAGCCTCATGACATCTCAAAGACTTCTTTTAACTTCTCTATGTCATGTCGACCCATCTCAGTACTGATTCCTTCATTCAATACATATCCTTTTGGCATCAATAACAAGATTATTATACCAAAATCAATGATATCCTTCTTTGCCATTGATGACAAAACTCAACTCATTGTTTGTTGTTCACTGTTCTGGCTCATTATTTTGTACATTGCACACCCCCTTTGATATTTCCTCCTACACTATATCCGCCGATACTCCCATGATCAGCAGACAAATCTCTCCCCCTTTGTCATCAATGAGAAAGGACAGACTAAAACTCTTCTCTAGGAACAAACTAAAATCACGTACACTCCCCTTGAGCAGAAGCTCTCTCTTCAAGAACATTTCACAAGGAAGAAAGGGGTAAAACCCCCAACTTCCGCTCAAAAAGACAAATGTCTCTTTGAGAAGTTTCTTTGTAAAAATATTACAACTTGGTCCTTTATTGCCACATACTGTAGCCTAACTTCTTGATCTGCAACCTTATCCCTAGAAAATTGGTGCTTGACAGCTATATGTTTCATTCTAGAATGCATCACAAGATTCTTTGAAATATTAATAGCTCACTAGTATTGTCACAAAGAATCGGTACTAGGTCTTCATACTCTACCTTGATCTCCTTCAAGGTCAGTTTCATCCATATAATAGTTGAGGGCAACATGAAGCAACAACTATATATTCTGCCTCTGTAGTTGACAATGATACACAGTCTTGTTTCTTGTTGTGCCAAGAAACCAATTTGTTCCCAAGAAAGAATGCACCACCACTAGTTCTCTTTCTATTATCAACACACCCTACCCAATCCGCATCTATATAAGCATGTAAGCTAAAGTCTTTGCCTTTAGGGTACTATAAACCATAGCCTTTTGTATGTTGCAGATACTTGAAGATCCTTGTGACTGCCTTCACATGAGTTTCCTTTAGAGAAACCTGAAACCTTGCAACCATGCACACAAAATGCATTATATCAGGCCTAGAAGTAGTTAGATACAACAAAATTTTAATAATTGTTTTATACCTTGTCTGATTTGTCAATGGAGATTCATCTCCTTCGCTTAGTTTACACTCTGTCACTATGGGTGTGTTAGCTAGATTTCAATCTTCCATCTGAAACGTCTTCAACATTTCCCTCACATACTTGGTTTGACAAATAAAAATACCTTTGTCAGTTTGAGTGATCTACAAACCAAGAAAGAGTGACAATTCACCTAGCACAAACATTTCAAATTCATTTTACATAGCTTCAACAAACACTTTACACATCTCGTCACTACTTCCCCCAAAGATTATGTCATCAACATACACAACCACAATCAATTGATGATCTTCCTCAGTTCTAATGTACAAATTACTATCTGCAACACCTTTCTAAACCCTTGTTGTTGTAGGTATGAATCCAATCTTGCATGCAAGGCTCTAGGAGCTTGTTTCAGCCCATGCAAAGTTTTCTTAAGTCTTCATACAAAATTCTAATCTTTTGATATTAATATGACATTTGATGAAGTTTCGGGGGTTGTTGTTCTGATATTTGGATGTATTGTGTTGTTACTCTACATAAACTTTGTGCATTCTGCTCTATAATACTATCTTTTGGGAGGCTTTGTGGTTTTCGTATTGCTCTTGGAAATATTGTTATTTTTCTGCTATGTGAAACTCGTGAAGCAACTAGTTATCATAGTGTTTGGGTAGATATTTGTATTCTATGAATTTAGTACTTCATGAGAAGTTTGTTGTTTGTGAGAGGAGCCAAGCCGATTATCTCGAGCCCGTGGAAGACTTGAGACATTTCCTCCTCTATCAATTCTTAGGCAAGAGATGTTACTCTACTTTGTTTTAAATGTCGTTCTATTATATTGATGAGGAGGCAATAGACCGGAAGGATAACCTTGAACCAACCAACCTCTAAGGCTCACAAACTAACCAAAATCCCTAATTCCAAAGATCATTACACAACACCAAGTCAAGAAATGGTTCAATGACACTAAAAAACACCTTGGAAGACCCAAAGGCTCCATTATGTCCACTCACAAACAACTAACACTTCTCAAGTTCTTGTGTGACTACCCACACCCTTGCATACATGAGTGGGCTACTACTAGGCTTTAGGGGTTTGAAAGGTCCACTTGAACAAACCCATACAAAAACCCTTGGAGGGGTGTTCTCACATCACCTTAACACAAATGAAATAATATTTCATGGTTTAGACCCACCGAAACACCAATTTTGACTCACTTGCCCACAAACAGAATCGGTTGCAATTAGGCCTCCATTTGAAGGAATCGGGTGATAACTTTTGACACCTTGAGGATATAGGCAAAAAAATTATATTTTCAGATACCCTTTTGGGATTTCTCAACAATATCTCAGTTTCCAGTACCGGACCAACTTGCAGTTATCCCAACCAATACTGCACTAACAGACCTAATAGGGCCATTAGACCTATTTGATTGAACACCTTCCACAAACTATTGGTTCTCCTAATGGATGACCATAATTGACCATGAAATATTATGTAAACCTCCAAAGTACTCTTCTACCACATTCAAACCCCTTTCCAATGCTCTACCACTCAATTCTCACGCACTGCACTCATCAAACCGATTTGTCACATAGAGATGCCAGACCTAGGGTTAGTTCTCCATCCTCTTCGCCCTGTTGTATCCTCTTAATGGATTTTGGAACTAACATATGATACAATGGTCTATCATCTCTTATAATGGAAAAGTGTTCAGTTAAGGATTGATAGGCCAAAACCCATTATTGCAGTCAAACCCTAGGGGTTTGAGGGTTTTAGGCTACCCGGTAGAGATTTGCTTGTAGAATGGGGCAGCGATCACTTCAAGAATTCACACTGAAAAAAACAAAAATGTAAAACACTCTAGTTACAATAACTACACCATGAGCATTCTTGCCAATCCACCTTCAGTATGCAATAAACAAAAATTAGACGGGTTTTTGTAAAAGAACTTCTAAAGGAAAATAGGAATAGAATAACATAGTTACAATTCGATCAAGATAATTTCCACTATTCATCGATTTCTTTTTATTCATAAGAGGAATAACACTTCGGTCGTTGACACTTCGAAGTGCTATCTACAGAAGTCATTAAGTTCATATAGTATTATAAACACACAATATAAATAACATAAAAACAAAATAGAAAAAGAAAAAGTAGAATATTTTCAATGAGTTGTATTTATAATGAATGATACTCCTTAATCTTCTTACCAACAGTTCTTGATGCTTTAATTTCTTTTCCAAATCAACCAACACACATCCTTTGGTGTTTGGGGCCATTAAAGGTATTTCCCAAATGACCACAACCTCCTCCAATTATTTTTCAAACTGAACTGACCTTTAGAGAATCACAACTTACAAAAAGGTGCAAAATTGTCATGACAACAAATTGACAATATGACAACTTTTGCATAATTCAACCAACTTGGACTCTAGACTATCATAGTCCCCCAAAATGATTAAATTTAATTATAAAACATAAAAAATGACTCAAATAGACTTGTGGTCATTTGATCCCTCAATTTAGACCATTGTGACCCTATTGACTCAATTTGCTCTACAAGACCCTAGATGACAATTTGACCCAAACATGGACAAACTTGTCACACTCCTAGGACATTGAATTACAAAAAGGACCCATAGGGTCTTATTACATTCCTTCTAGGCTAACTAGAAAATCATCTTGTTCTTGGTTCATGTCTTCATAGGTAGGTGCTCCTGCACCATATATGCCTTATCATTTGATGTTTACTTTATTCTGAAAGAAACATGATCAAATATGCAAAGCAATTTTTTATTTTGTCGATAAATTCTATTGTTATGAATCATGAATTGTATAACCAATGAAAGAAGGGTTGGATTTCAGACTTCCTTTAAGCATACTAAATCATAGTATGGTTAGAAGGAACTCTGCAAACTCCATTCTAGCCACTATTCAGACAGATATGTTTATCATTGTGGATAAACTGAATGTATTATATAGAGTACAAATCCTCTATTATGGAATTGTAATTTCTATTTAAGTAGACATATTATTTTTGAGTTGCTTGTTTTCTTTATCTGATTATGGGTCAAGATAGACTATGTTCTTGGGATATGTTGTTCAGTTTGACTTATTGCATAAGTCCAATCCAATTTGAATATGAGTTAAATTTGTTTTGTAGAGCTATTATTAAGGAATTGGTAGTGAGCCAAACTTGAATAGTGTGAAGAATCTAGAATAGTCATTAAACTTGATATGAATTCATGCTTGAGTGAGTAAGACATTCATTGCCTAGGAAAGTATAGGGTAGTCTTTCCTTTTGAGCATAACATAAACAATACTTCTCCGGTTGAGTCTATTGAAGGCTAGTCAGACCCATGTGCTAGTTGCAAGTATGCATCCTTTATATGTAAGTCGAGCAAGGGTGATGAACATGGACAACAATCAACGTGATAATTATGAAAACCTTGGCCAAGGTAGTGAAGCAGTTTGCATGTGTCTTTCTGTTCATAAGAGTCATGTGCACTACTAGCCAAAGTGTCATACAAGTTAGGAGTTGCCTTCAGTTTATGACTAGTTAGTAAGTGTATATTCTAAACACTAAGCTCAGAGGCTCATTAGTATTATTCCATTTTTTATCTACTTCCCTTGTGAAGGGTTAAACCCTTCCAATAGGAAGTGACATGAAGGACTTAGGTCTGTGGTTGGGTGGAATAGTCCTTGATGATGCTCTTCCTCTTCCTTATGTTCTGTAATAAGAGTTTGGCATCAGAAAGATAAAATTATATAATCTCTTAACTCTCTATCTCTCTCTCTATTTTCTTAAGTTGTGAAAAATGAGAGAAGTTAGTTAGTTTACCTTTCATTGATATGGTTAGTTATTTTCAGTTATGTTAATTAATATGTTTTCAATTTCAGCTGAACACGTATTTAAATAAGAATTCAATTTTTTTGTTTAGACAAGTTAATTGTTTTTTCTATTTTAAAATTTTTTGGTTGTTACACTCTTATTCACTCCATATCTCCCTCAATGTCTCCTACTCTGTATCACTATATATATTTCACTCACTCTCTATATTTTCCTCACTCCTCTCTCTATCTAGTTATATCCATGTTTTTCTATACCTCTATTTTCATATATCTTTATCTCTCTCTAGAGTCTTTCCCTATCCCTCTCTATCTCTCTAAATCACCTTCTCTCTCTCTCTCTCTCTCTCTCTCTCTCTCTCTCTCCACCTATATCTCTCTCTATCTCTCCCTACTCTCTCTCTCTCTCTCTCTCTCTCTCTCTCCCTCTTTGTATCTATTTTTCTCTCTCTTCCTCCCTCCCTCTATTTTATCTCTACCTCTAGATATGTCCCCCCTCTCTCCCTCTCCCTTGTAGATACCTCTCTCTCTCTCTCTCTCTCTCTCTCTCTCTCTCTCTCTCTATATATATATATATATATATATATTCCATCTCTATCTATCCCTTTATCCTCTCTCTCTCTCTCTCTTTATCTACCCTCATTCTATCCTAATCTCTTCCTCTCTCTCCCTTATTTTGGACTACTATAAACATAACATGAGCATGTTAGTGATGGAGCTTGATTATCTTCTTGATTCAAAAGTTTTATTTTAGTTATGTATGGATCCCTATTAGTGGATGCATAGTAGATTTAAAGCTATTAATTCATTGTTGGCATTGTGTTGTCATTGATGTCAACCGCCAGATTGTGTTGTCATTGATGTGAACCAGTATGGGATATTAACTGGGGAGTAAGTATTGGAGACCGGTATGGTATGTCAACCAGTGAGTGATGTGTTGGCAGTGTGTTGTTGCCAATCGACAAGTATGTGACCGGTAAGAAAGAAAGATTGAACTAATGAAGAAGGGAAGACAATCAGTATGTAGTTTGTTTAATGTCATACAACAAGACTCCCACCGGATGAAGATGTTGTCACATAATGAAGAGAAGTCTAACAGAAAGTGTGTTGTCTAAAGATAGCAAGGAAGACATATGGGAAGTCTATCGGGTTATATGTTTTGATTGAAGATGTGTCTTCTCAAACAGGGAAGTCATGTTTGTGCAATGTCAGAAGCACAATGAGAAATGTAATGTCAACTGGTTCCCATCAGATGGTTGTCCGCAAGTAACAAAGATCCACTTCTACTGGTAAGTGATAATACTTAACTTATCTCACAACATGTAGGGAATGCATCATAGGCAAGTTATTGAAGGCTCATACTGGATGACCTAAGTGAAACATAAATATGCCTCAGGTGTGTGAAAAAAGAGATATGCACTGAATCAACAAGAGAAGGCATGATGAGCTACCAGGGACAGAAGAGGAAGAATAAGAAGTGATGAGTTTGCCTCTTTGGCAAACCAGTTGAGATGATGTCTGGGTTAATGAAGAAAAGGAAAGGTTTAGCCTTGCAGACATGGAGTTATACCGAGATGTAGATGGAGATTGGAATTACCACAGTTGGTGGCAGTTGAAGATTGATGGCGTGGAGTCATCAATGATGTTACCGGTATGCAGGCAAATATGTTGTCTACCGGTAAACAAGAACAAATTCATGATCAAGCAACTGGTACAGATGATTGGAGAGGATTCAGATGTTGTGGTTATGGATATATATTCATAGAATTGGCATGAGTCTTCAATTGAAACCGCATCAAGATTGGTAAACCAGAGAGCACATTTATAATTGACTGATATGCACTCTGTAAAGAAGAATGAGTGCAGATCCAGTATGCAAGTAAATGATGTATCATTCGATAAGTTCATCAGTAAGCTGCAAGGGACAAGCTGAGCCTAGAAGGAACAAGGTATCATGACCTAGCTAGCCAAACAAAGAGGGCATGGCTTGAAGGATAACCAGTTATTGCATGACCGGTAGCATAAGGTGAAAACCGGTAGTGTGTTTTTTGGTCGGTGACTTATCCTAAACCAACATAGTGAATAGAGGTGGATGCCGATAAAGAAGACACGTGATCTCTAGGTGGTGAACGTATAGTGGTGATTTGTACGTCGTGAAGTAGTTGTCGACTAAGTCCATGTTTAATGTAGTCGGCGAAATTCACAGGTGGATTGCAGAGGTTTGCGGCTTGATGCAGACTGAAAGGCATAGATCTGTGATGCGTTGATCAAAGAAAGATATCTAATCATCTTGTCGATCTGGAGAAGGAAGCCGCTAGTTCATTTATTGTGATTGATAGATGCAGGGTCGGTGATTAGTTTGCAAGTTACTAAGAATAGAAAACGTGTACTAGAAGGAAGACAAATGGCGGAGTTGAGTGATTTGTTGTAGGTGGTCAATCCCATGAACAAGATCTGATTGGATTTGGAACACCTCGTGGTCGATGAAGAAACCCTAGCACGCCAAGTTTGAATGCCCATCTTGGCGGGAAAGCTCAAATATAAATATGTCGACCAGAGACCTTAGTTGATTGATGTTGCTAGATGTTGTGGTGCCGGATATTGAAGATCAGAGTGTGAGAGTGCATCAAAGAGTTAACCAGTCAGAGAGCTCATCAAAGATCATAGTGACTGAGTGTTGGAAGGAGAATCGGTAAGATGGGTTTAACCGGTAAGGAGCAGAGTAACCGATGAATTGTCTTAGAGTTGACAGTCAAGTGAACCGACAGTGGTTGAACTGGTAAGAAGGCAACAACAGTGAGAAAAGGTGAACAGAGTATCGATGGTGACAAGTAGCAGTGGGTCAAAGTGATCAGAGAACCAACAAAGAATAGAAGCAACAAGATTGAGAAGAGTGAAACCGATAAAGAGATAGAGTGAGTAAGAGGAGATCCAGCAAGGCAGAAGCAGAGCTGGAGGAGAATTAGAAAGAGAGGGTGAGAGGAGAACTGACAGAGAACAGAGCAGGGATGAACTAGAAGAGAAGTGTTGAACTGAAAGAGAGAATTAATTACAGAGGTTACAAGACTCATTTGTAACCGGGGTATTACTTTTGTATTGTTTGTATTCATTGTAATCACTGACTTGGTACTCGGTGCTCCTTGGGTTGGTGCCCTAAATCAATAGGGGTTGATGCTCCTTGGGTTGGTGCCCTAAATCAGCAGGGGTTGGTGCCCTAAACGTTGTAACCGTTTTATTTGTGAGGCTAGATTGGAGCAGTAGGCTCCAACAACACTTCTCACCGAGGTTTTTCCCATATTGGGGTTTCCTCGTATATCCGGTGTTATATGATGTGCCTTTTGTGTGTGCTTGCATTTTGGTCTTCCCCTATCTCACCGATACATTCACTTAGTGTCTGAACGGCTAACTGGTACACACATTTAGGATTAAAAGGTTAAAATATTGAAAACCACTTATTCACCCCCCTCTCAGTGGCATCTTGTGTTCAACATTCACCATTCAGACCTTTGTTAGACAAACAACATCATTTGCTAAATAGCCTTAACCAATTTACCTCATGTACTACACAATTACATGTAAAAAAATAGACCAAATATTTTTCTAATCAACCTTCCACACCTCTTCGACATACCCATAACACACCAAAATATGATTGATAATTACTTTCAAGTTATGTTCTCACTCTTTATTTTTGTTCCTTGACCCTTGACCTTAATGATGACTATCATCACCATCACTTTTAACCTAGCTCAACCTTTCATATAAAATGTGATCACATTACAACCATTGACAACATATCGTTTCCACTTTCCTTGCTGCACATGTAAAAAGCGTGGCAACCACTAAATCTATATTACTTTGGATGGCAAAGTACAGCTAGGGTAGCAACATTAAATCCATTATCTCTCTCACTAATTTATTGCCACGAGAACCGCAAGAAGTCATTGGTCCGGGGGCTTGTGCATTCAATGTCTCAGAACTAATGGAGTTGGTAGATGGTTGTGTATCCATCAATCAGGTCGATCTATTCCCGAGTAACTATCTGTAATGTCGATGTTCACGGGAGGTATAGATAATAACGAGTGATATATGGGGCAAACCTTACTGGATCCTGTTCCTCCGGGGAGAAGCCTTCTTCCCTTCATCGTGGCTGTGTCCATTTCAAATCCTTTCAGCCATATTTAATTGGCTGTCAACGTCAAACAGGAAATTTTTAGTTTTAATTTTTTTTCAGTCGCACACTTACTATTGGCTTATACTACCTCTTTTGGCATCATCATTTAGCCTAATACTAGTACTCAATTTTTAGTTTTCATTAACTTTAGCGAGGTTCCACCTCTTGTTTTCAACATGGGTCATTGTCATTCATGTGTATATTTTTAATAGGTTAAATATTTGATTTTGTTAGTTTACAATGACTAATTTTATGGATATCATTGTAGTAACATGCATGTATGAAGAATGGAGACTGCTACTCTGCACACAAAAATGCAATGCTTATAGGAAAATTAACATGATCATACATAAAATTACATATCATGCAAATCAACCATCACATACAGAGTAAATTAATTATAACAAATAAAATAACATTTCTAATAAGGTAATTCTTGAACAAATAAAATAACTTTTACGTAATAAATTAATTGTAACATATAAAACTAGCAGTTGCAGGGGGAGTGCGTGCAATAGGAGGCCGATACGTCTGATTGTAAAGACATTATGTTATTAGATGAATTAGACTTGTCATATTCAGAGGTATATTGATTTACATTCATGCCATAGAAGTATTAATTAAATGTACATGTGAATAACGAAAATCTATTAAACTCAAATAGATAATTGTACAGTAACAATGTTTTGGTGTACATAACCCAACCAATGGTTGTTCCCAAAGTTGAAAGTTTTCCACCCACCATCCCCCATGCTGCTGTATGCAGCATGATGTACCTCAAGAAAATGTCATGAATATTTGATTTACAATTTTTTTTTTGTAGGCTATATTGTTCCCAACCAAATGTTTTTGTTGGACCCAGAGTATTGTTGTTATCCACCCTCCATCCCCCATGCTGGTAAGACCAACATGTTATATAGCCTTTTGTTCAAATGCATGTGATCTATATGATGAAAGACTTGCATCATTGTTTCATTTATATAAGTTAGATTCGGAAAAATTGTAGAAGTGGTGAGGCTAAATACTTTTAAAAACTTGAAAATTTGAAATGTAGTAATTTTTAGTAAAATAATACCTTGTGGAATGTGAAATGGCACAATGACACTCTGACCTATCATTCATGTCAGTATTTGTGTGTTGTGGGAGAGGTTTTCTGTAGATAAGTTTTTTAAATCAATAATTAAATTTGGTTGAAGAAGTGAAAGCAAGTTAATTTTTCTAAGTGGCTATGATATATTGAGCTACCTAATAGCATTCTATATTCTGAAAAGGTTTACATACCTTGATATTAATGAGCTTGGTGTATTGGATGTTGTTCTTTATGGAAAGCTGAATTCTTCAATCAATATAACTTGAAAGTGTGAAGGGATGTTAAAGAGAGAAGGTAGTTAATGTTAAATAGAATAATAGTTTGGTTAAGGTTTGCATACCGTGAAAGTAATGAGCTTGTTGTATTGGATGTTGTTTTTTATCGAAAGCTCAATTATTTAATCAAGAGAACCTGAAAGTGTAAAGGGATGTTAATGAGAGAAGGTAGCTAATGTTAAATAGAATAATACTTACCAACTGCAAATAGAGACAATGAGCAAACAAAATGACAAACCATAAGACGTGTAAAAGTGAATAGGTGCCTTGCAGACTGAAAGTGGTCAAATCCACAAACAGTTAAAGAACATAAACAAAGTAAGCAACCTGCAAGCACACCACGGAAAATCTGAAGAGTGTTACAAATAATATGTATTAGAACATTATTAGTTGATATTAAATGTATTGAACAAGTGGGTAAGGTTTACATACCTTGAAAGTAATGAGCTTGGTGTATTGGATGTTGTTCTTTATTGAAAGCTGACCTCCACAAACCATAATACCTGTAAAAGTGAACAGGTGTCTTGCAGACTGAAAGTGGTCACGTCCACAAACAATTAAACAACATAAACAAAGTAAGAACCCTGCAAGCACATCACGGAAAATCTGAAGCTTGTTGCAAATAATATGTGTTACAACATTATTAGTGGATACTAAATGTATTGAACAAGTGGCTAATATTTGTAATTGTTATATTCATATATTTTGTAGCTTTCTTTGTTGGGTTGCATTTGGAACCTATGATAAATAACAATGTATGAGAAAGTAGTTTTGGCAAATATCAGGAAAAAAAATTGTTGACAGCAATAAAATACTTGAACAACAAATGGTTGATAGATGTGTACCTTTTGTTGCAAAGTTGGGACATGTAAAAGGGCTCTTCAAATTCATAGACGTTAGTTGTGTTGTTGATCCTGAAAAGTATAAATATTGTTTTGGTTTGATACATTGAATAGAAGATATACAGCACATGGAAACATAATGAAGATGTGATTTGCATACCTGATTCTGTTTGTTTTGTAAGTATGTTTCTTTTGTTGTGCGTGAAAGCTTTAGCAAACGGGCTTCCTCGGTCTTCCGTAGAATTATTGATGTTGCACCTTTCAATCTTGAGTACCTTTGGTAGGTGAAGGCTGGTTGTATGCGTAGGTGTTCAATTTCTTTTACTCTTGAAAGTGTTGTGAATGTGAGGCCTTGTTTCTTTGTTTTGCCGATGTCAACTGTGGCAAAGTCTAATGTTAGCCCTAGTGATTTGTGAATAGTAATGCCCCATGCCATTCCTAGTGGAATTTGTGTGCGGTTTCCTCTAGTAATTGGTGGAATAGGCACATGTTTTGGATTTTGTGGATCCCATGAAGGCCCAGTATAATTTTTGAAAAGAATGACCACACATTTTGGCAAATCAGGTGGTTTAGAAGCTACATCGTAGACAATTTGTTTGATTTGACCCAAAGCGTCATTTACAAGGCCAACTTATATCCATAACTTTACAATAAGCATAATTTCCTGGTCTATAGAAAGAAGAATTTCAAATGCCAGTTGTTCTTATTGGTGTGCTTGCTTATCTCTTTGATGGGCAATGATTGTTGTTGCACGTGCAATGGGTGAGTGCAATTGTGTTAACATTTTTATTCGTGTGCACTTGAAGCTGCAGTTGTTGCAAACAAATGCTTCTGTTGATTGAAGTGGTTATTCTGATCAAGTGTCAAAGCATGGGTTGACCGCAATTGGAGGGATTCCTAGTCTGTTTGCAATGGTGTTGTGCTACGGATATTAAACAACATTTCACGAAAACTTATTTGTGAAGAACTTGTGCCTTGTTGACGAAATGGAACATCCAAGGTTACAACAGTATTGAATGTGTGCCATAGAGCCAGTGTCATTGAGTGAGATGCATATAATGGCCTATCCATAACGGGGGGAAGCTGCGCAAGATCACCAACCAAAATGATTGATATAGCTGCAAATGATTCATGTTGTCTGCTGGGAAAAGCTTCTTGCAATATTTTATCAATCTTAATGAGTAATTGAGGACCAACAAAGCTCATTTCATCTATTAAAATGTAACGTAAATGTTTGCATTGCTCTTGAAACACTAATAGGGAATGGCCTGTTAAGGGTTTGTATTCTTGAATGGTATACAGAGGGCAACATGGACTGTGGTTGCTTGGATATTATATGCGGAAACACCTGTTGGTGCTAGTACAAGAAAAGGGTATTGCGCATGTTCTAAATTTGAATTTAATTGTCTACGTATGCAGTCAATAAGAAATGATTTTCCAGTGCCTGTTGTGCCTTGAATAATTAACTGTAATGGTGAAGTAGACAAGTTCTGTTCAACATGAGTTTTAATGATATCAAGTGCAATAATTTGGTTTCTTGCAAGCTTGTAGTTAGTAGGCGCATTTAAATGCGGGTTGGCAAGGGTGTGGGGTGCTTGGCTTTTCTCCGTTAAAATAAATTGAGATTCTTTTGAATGCAGTGCTTCATCAGGTATAGAATCAGTCCAATTAAAGTTTAGATCAAAATCACATCTACCAAGCATTTGAAGGGTAGCAAAGTCAAAGTTGTTTGATGCTCCCATTTGTGACAAGAACTCCCACTCGTACAGATCTTCATAAGTAGATTGTTGAATTTGTTGTGGTTTGAGCTCTTCACTATTTTTTGTTGTAATGTGTTCTTCAATACCATTTACATGCCAGTGGATGTAATCTGTACTTTGAAGATGTTTGCAATTTATTATAATTTCTTCAGTTGAGTTTCTTATATGTAGAGGAATGATTCGAAATGGCTTGTAAAGAAGCAATTCACTCCAACAGAAACTTTCAAAACTTCTTAAAGATTTGTGTTGTGGGTAGACATTTACAATTGCAGGTAGCTTTCTTTTCATCCATTTACATGATTTACGCTGGTCAGAGTATATATATAGCTGGGCTGAACAAAGTAGGGCTAGGTTTGCTAATTATGATGGTCATTTCATGTAGTTTGAGATGTAAGATATTGAGGTTTGTGATCCTTCATCACAATTAGCTATGCGTTGGAAGATTCTTTTGCCAACATTGAGCGTTACAAACTGGCATGTGCAAGATATCAATGGGAGTTTAAGCAGCATGTGCCAAGTTTCTTGTGAGCTAATGTCCCTATGAGCAAAAATTCCCATCAAGAGTCTTTGGTATGCTAACAGGATTGTATCGTCTGAATTTGTTGATCCAACTATGCGTTTCAGTATATCAGTATAACTTTCCGACTTGTGTTCAGTTTTGGATCATATTTTGAGATATACTGTAGAACTGCTTTTTTGGAGTAGACAGGTTGACAGTCAACATTAGCCCTCCATATGGCAAGCATTGTTGGGTTGTGTACATTTAGACGATTGTCATTCCTTGCTAGCTTGTATGATGGGTTATTGTTGTAGTCTAATATGAATGACAATTCATGTTGTTCATGCCAAGGAGCTTTGTACCGACATTGAAGTGTTGAGTTTTTTTTCTTCAAGTAGGTATACTCTGAACACTTTGTATGCCATTGGACAACATTGACCAATTCAGTATAATCAGTGGAAGGATCGGACTTGGATATGAGCTCTATATCTGCAATACATAGATCTAAAATTGCGGGCATATATTGTCTGTTCAAGTGAGCTTCTTCGGTACGTGGATTCCATCTTGTGATGTACTGGTCAAACAAGTGTTTAACTGATTGGATACTTGCATGATCTAACCAATCAAGGTTATCAATATTTGGTGCTTCTGGTAACCAAAGAAAGCCATGTATATGTGCATATCCTTGGTGTTGCCATTCATATTTGTACCAGTGGTCAATGGCTTTTAGTTGTTTGACAATGAATTCATCACGAAAGATTTGAAATCTTAAGTGCAAGTATAAAGCTGTAATGTATGGATTATTGACTAAATTTTCAATGAATTGTCTTCTGTTGTTGGGTACAGTAGTTGACTTTGTTTTTGGCAATAACTTATGCAAGTCTGGCCATTTTATATCAGCTAAGCTTAAGGTAAAGAACAATGTAGGTGCACCTAACTGTTCTATCATTATTGTAAGGTCTCGCCGGTATTTGCTCCAAAATGGTCGTGTACCACGCAACGAGGCTGCATATCTCATGATATGATTTAGCAATTCATTTGAGGGTGTATTTTGTAAGTATTCTTTTAGACCATGAAGATTGTGTGGAAGACTATCTTCTAGATTAGTAATGAACACAACAACTGATTGTTGGGATCGATGTCTCATCATAAGATTTTAGATATAATATCTAAAGCGGATATGTTGCCCAAATCTTTGATCATAATATTTGATTAGGTGCAAAGCATATTCATGTAAATGTACTTGCCTTGTTCTTTGCTGTAGTGGTAAAGCGATTCCAGAAGGGAAGAGTGTTGGGAATGCCATGGAAAGGAGGCCCTCTTTATTGTACTCATTGATAGGCGATGTACTGATTTGTGGCCAAGCAACAACGTTGTTGTTGCTATTATCTAGATGTAGGATGGTTTTTATGGCATCAAGTTCTGGTATTGATGATGGTAGCCATGGAATAAATAAGGAAGTGTTCTCTACTATTTTTTCTTCATTGTTAATATTCGACAGAGTTGGATTATCTTAAATAACATCTTCTTGAGGTAAATGCACTGAATGCAGTAGCTCTGTAATGTCAGTGGTTTGGTCTGGTAATAGATGCATTGCATCTAGATCAATGACTACATCCTTGTAGTATTGATCATGTTTCATTTTGTAAGCCAATGCATCCATGACGTGAAATCTATTCACGTAATAGTCATAAGTTAATCCTTGCAAATTGGTTCTATGGACAATAAGAATTTCTAATTGCTTAATTTGACACGACAATGTTATTGCAATTTCGGAAATATCTTGTGGGAAGTTAATTGTATGGCCAGAATATTTGTATTGTCCTCCCCTTGCATGCGTTACTTGCAAAACATGGGCAATTCTTGATATGAGCATTTCTTCTACTTGAGAAAGAGACTTTAAAACAAAAGGTTGCTCACCTAGGTCCATATTGTTTGATAATGAGAAACGGTGGAGAGCTTTTTCAGCACAACATCTCATGCACATAAGTACATGATTGAGTTTTTTAATAGTCATGCCTACATACATTTCTTTACAAATAGTACATGGCTCTGTGACCTCCAACATATCAATCCTTTTCCAGAAATTAGACAATGCATGTTGAAATGAAGGAGTCTTCAGAGCAAGTCTAGGAGCAGTAGAATGTGTTTGATTGACATTAATTTGCTCAAGATCATTGTTTTTTGTTTGTAATAACTTTCCTAAGTTATTACCAGGTCTTTGTCGTGCATGACGTCTCAATTGTCGTTTCTTAGAGATATTGCCTTTGTTCTTTGCATAGTAAGTTCTATTGGTCTAGCTTCTCTTCAATTTGATAGCATCAATTTCTTGAGGGCAAGGATGGATAGATATCTAATATTTCAAAGATCGTAGAGGTATGTCAGAATTTTCATAATTGAAGATAGTTAACTTTGAAGTTGTAGCGTCCTAAAATTGCGACACTTGCAATTTCGACTGCATTTCGGTCTTCACGATGGCGACGCAACACGGAACCTGAATGGAGACCCCGAAACCTGATTATGACACCAAAAACTGCATTTTCTTGCACCCTGGCCTGAACCTCCTTTGCACCCTGCTGTCCCGGGAGGTGGGACCAGAGCGCCCAGTGCCCTGGTCCCCCAGGACCATGGCGCCTAGCGCCCTGGTCCCTGGGTCCTATTTTGGGCCCGGTCTCTTTTGGACTTCGGGTCTTTATGTTTGCAAATTGGAAAATTGTCTTTCCTGGTCGGCCTAAGGTCGGGAAAATCAGTCTATCAGCCCTAATTGACAAGTATATAAACTACATTTTCCTCTCTCATTTGGATAGAGACATACATGAGGGAAAAAGCGTGGAAACTATACTCAAGCATTCAAGCATTCAAGCATTCAAGCATTCCTTCAAGCAATTGATCATTTCAAGTCTCCATTCAAGGCTAAGTGTTGCATTCAAGACAAGGATTCAACCATTGAAGAGGAGATCACATACTACATGCTACATACAACATACAACATACAACAATACAACAAACAACAACATCTATACCTTCGCATATAAGGATACAAACATCCTTACAACAAGGTATTAGTACTTGTTTTACATTACAGACATTTACATTTACAGCATTGCTCATTTCTTGGTTAATTCCAAAACCGGGGTTTGACCTAAAGGCAAACCCCTAATCCCTAACCCCCCAATCGTCTTCGCTTTTCTATGTGTAGGTTGCAGGTACGCGGCTGAAATTGAAGATCTGGAATCCTTGTGCAGAGACGAACAGATCCCCCTTCGTTTCATGAATTTTTCGGAGGACCGTGGAGCTCGGGCGCCATCGTCCCGACAACTTTTGCTCAAATTTGCAGGACAGCGCCGTATCGACATTTTACTGCTAATTCCAGGTCCGCAGCTTCATACTGTATTCCTATCTCAGTTTATAAGCGAATCTTTGTCACTTTCTATGCATTCCTAGCTTAATTCTTCTATCAACATTCTTTACAAAAGAGGGTAGCCTTGCTTTCTTAACCCTTGAAACACATTTAGCATCCAATCTTGCATTGTGTGGGATTGGATCTTGTGGGTTTCAACCCCTCTTTTGAATTTAAAGTCTCTCCCTTAAGTGAAAACCATCAACCCTAGTGAATCTCCCTTCTCTCTCCTTGGAGTTGGAAGAGGGGAGAGCAACTAGGGTTCGATCGTGATTTTCCACTTTATAGAAGTATGTATTAAGAATGTATAAGAATTGAAAATTGCTTGATCTATGATTATGTGGTTTTAGAGGATTAGTTCTGTATGTAAAGTGGTTTTCTGATGTTTATTTGTATGTGTAGTGATCTGTTTTGTTGTTTTGTTGCTTTGATTTACTCAACTTATATGTATACATATTTATATACATGTAAATGAAGTATACAAATACTTCTACATGTAGTTATGCACATTTATAAATATAGGTCCATATATGTGAAATGTTAGAATCCTGTGTTTGTTACTGTATATATGCGAGGTTGAGATTTTGTTTGAAATGTATGGGTTTTATAAATTGCTTCACTTGAAATGTATGGGTTTTGCAAAGTCGTAAATTGACTTTGTAGTGTTCTTCTACCTACACTTGTTGTTGTTACTGACTTGGTTTTTCAAAAGCATTATTGTAATATAGGTATGCATAGATATAGTAATTTCTGATACATATAGATGTATGTATAGATATACACATGTATATATACATATTAATTAAATATTTGAAGTTCTATATACAAACATATGCACATATATAACTACACATGTATATATCAAAAAATATAAAACTATGAATAATTCTAATATAGGTATGCACAGATATAGTAATTTCTGATACATACAGATGTATGTATACATATACACACATATATATACATATCAATTAAATATTCAAAGTTCTGTATATAAACATATGCACATATATAACTACACATGTATATATCAAAAAGACTAAAACTATGAATAATTATATATAGATATGCACATATATAAGTATACTTGTATATATGCAAAATTCTATAACTATGAATAAACAGGTGTTGTATAGTTATACAAATAGATATTAAAGAAAAAAAGAAGATATATGTGCATATATGTATAAATTTTCTGCAAATAAGGTAGACCACAGTACATTTAAAAGTAATGAGCATGAGTGAAAATAACTTATGTCAGGAGGAAAGACTTCCAAAGAGATAAGAGATAGATGTAAGAAATGTACATATAGATATTTATAGAAGCAACCATGTGTTCATAAAAGGTAATTGTTTGTATTTGTAAAACTATTAAGTATGTAAATTATCTAATGTAATAATTGTATTGTAAACTGAAAGTTTAATAATTAGGTAAGATGCTTTATAATTCTAATCCTGTGTACTTAGGTGACCAATTTCTGCAAGTAGTGCATCACACTCAGCTTTGAAGTCAACAGGAGAGACTTTATTGACTGTGACTTTCATCTTTGATTCCGAATTGTATGTGTCAGTGGACACCAACAGTGTGAATGAATAGTGACATGACAGAAGTCTTTTAATCACTGAGCAAGGTGTTTCTATTGTTGTTGCATCATTTTCTAGTGCACAAAGCTCTTTTGCAGTTTTGTGTAGCAAGTGAATGCCAACCTCATCAAATGCAGTGGCCTAGAGAGTACTTGTGGAATCTTGTAACTTTACTGGCAAGAGGTAACTATAGTTACAGTCTTGCATAGTCATTTCACATCTAGGGCAGAACCAAGAATCATCAACTTGTTGTGTACATTTTTTTTTTCAAGGCCTTCCATTGACTATTAGTGGACAAGCTGTGTAACAAGAACTTTTATCAGTTACATTTACAAAATGCAGAACAACCAGCAAAGTAGTTTGAATTGTTTCTGGTTTGATACTCATCCTCTCACGGATTGAAGAAATAATCATTCTACTATATTTCCCATCTATGTGGATAGTTTCTGCAACAAAGGTTACAACAAGCAAAGGGTCCTTTCCTCTTAATGTTAGAGGTTCCGCTTTTAGAAAAGGTGGGTTGATATGTAATGTGGTCACAACTGTTATGTTTATAAGCTTTCCATTGAAATAGCCAACATGAGCATTACGCAAAGCAAGGATAACCACACTATCATTGGTTAACATATTTTTCAATTCCAGGCCTTTTTGTTCTGCCATTGGACCCCATAGGTTGATGTCAATTGTTGATCCAGACAGATCATTAATTTTCACAACTTGCTTTTGTGTTTGTCTGCCATCTTTCCTGTGTATTGGAATGATATCTCCAACGTATAAAACAAGGCCAATTATGTCAACCAACGTGTTATTTGTTAGATGAAACAATTCACTAATGGGCGTGAAAAGAGAACGTTGTTGATCTGCTTGATCTTCATTGCTGCAGCGTTTCAGTATGGATGTATCAGACAAGATGATTTCTAAATGACTGTTTAGTTTGTTGTACCTCGTGTTTGCTTCCTTAATGGATCCCTTTGAAATAATGTAATGTGAACCTACTTCCACACCGTTAGAGTGTAACTGAGCTATTTCATCAAAACATGTGACTCTAATTTCACAGCTCTCACAGTCAACAAGGTCAAAGCTAACACATGCCCATTTTTTGTGGCTGTGCTATATGCCTTAATAGGGCATTTATGAGTAACTCTGCCTTTGATTATCCATTTATTTTGGTATGGATTCAAAGTTTTGATAGGGCTTATATTTTCAGAAGTCGTTGTTTGCGGGGAGGGCAATTTAGTAGAAAACTAAAGAGATCGTTTAGATGTTGATGGTTTGTCCTCAGACATTATTTCTGGTTGTTGTTCTTTGAACAGGTATACTGGTTTACCAAAGAATGGGCAATTACTTTGTTTCACTTGCAGACTAAGTATTACAATAGTCATGTGAAAAGAAAAGACTTGTTTTTAAATTACTGTCAATTATACTTAAAAATAATTAAGTAGAGATCAAACATATCGTATTTAATAACCATAGTTTGTTTCCTACCTTGTGTTCCATATGTATCTGCATGTATAACTCGATAACTAGACTATTGTGCCTATTTTTAGAATATCTGAATCTATCATAGTAGCATATTTAGAAGGCAAGATTGCTAACTGCATGTATGTGCCATCATATAACACTAATTTATGTCTGTCAGTATCATTTGTGTTGTTCTGCATTTTCTGAAATGACAAAACTTGTAGCAATGTTGAAGGAAGCTCATCCCCAGCATTGATAGATTGAATTGTAAAAGGGGTAGGGGCATACTCTTGGGTTTTTTCCTACAAAAAATAATATGAATATAGAGGATTTAATTTTAACGCTAACTAGGTCATATATGTGCTTACTTGTTAATATAAAGCATGTGTTAGTAGAGTATGTAATCAGGCTATGTTAGCTATCGAGTATTCATCTACTTTTCGACTATGCTATGAAAAAAGGATGCATGTGCTAATGAAAAGGATGGTATAGAAAAGAGAGATGTATTGTCAAAAAAATGAACATAAAAGATTTCTATTTTGAAAAGGTTTGATAATTTAGCTTACCAAACTATCAATTGTGGAGTGCTCTATCGGTTCAGAGGTGGTTGTTGGAGATGCCATTGTGCATATAGACCTTTTTTGTTTGAGACAAATCTCACAACTTAGCGTACATGCCCATTCATGTTATGGTAGAAAGTTAATTTATTTAATCCTAAAAGTTTTATTTATTGGAGGATTTGAATATTGTACAACTCGTATGAAATAAACAGAACGTCATGCAAGGATGTTGTATTTACCTGTTTGTTAGTTTCAAAATCCTTATAGATTTAATCTGACGATAAATTTTGTGTTTCCTTGATTGGTATATTGAGTTCCTATTATGATGTTTAAAATATTTTGTTAGGGTAGATTGAGTGCCATAATGGGCAGAATAATTCATTGTAGTTGCTAAATATGCAACAAAATCCTACTAAACAAAAAAACTGTTGCTAATTGAAATTGAGGATTGGAGATCTTTTTCCTGTATTGTGTTATTCAGTAGTTCTTCAGTTTGGGCAAGTTTAGGTAAGTGATGAACTAAGCATATTCAAGATGGGGAAATTGTAGCTACATTAAGGCGGATTTTTTATTTATGATTTTGACAATTAAAAGTAAATTACAAGCATGATGAATTGTAGTTCTTATATCAGAATACAATCACAACACGATTTAAATTGATCAAAGGCATATATTTACAAGAACAACAAAATTAACTCAGCATAGAGTAACAATGCTAGAGTTTAAATTTTGTTTCAAATGGTAATGATCTGATCATAATGTGATTGAAACATGTATTCAAAAGGACAATTGGTCATATGCTGATAAGCTTAAAAAACATAAAGTATCACTTTATGATTTACATATTTGAGAGCATGTTAACAAAATATGAGTTCATCTTATCAAAGATCATTCAAAATATGAGATGTATTTGTTTGTTTTGAATGTTGATCAAAATATGAATGTAGCTTTTCAAAGATTCATTAATTACAAAAACACAAGATCTACCCAAGCAAACCATCCAAGCTCGTTATCAGTCCATTTAAATACTCCGTCTCCCAATGTGAAAATAATCGTTGGATTAGTTAATTGTTCAACACTTGGTATTGGTAAAGGCGCTAATTTGATACTATGTATGGTTGTTACAACACTACAAGATGTAGAGAGGTTTACTGTTGTTTGGTTGGGTAATTTATGTTCGTAGTGTTGAATTATCTTTCTGAGGTTGCTCTTTAACTTGTTGCTCTCTTGCAACATCCTTTCAATGACATTGTTAATGTCCTCTGTTTCTTTCAACATTCTATCCATTGTTGAAATTTGATTGTGTTAGTGTGGCTGTTTTCTGTTGGAATGACAGAATGAAAATGCATTACTAAAAAAAGTGAACATAAAAGAATAAGACAACTTATCTTTAAGTGGATCATATTTTTTTTGTAAATCGTAACGAATTTACTATTGACTAATTATAAAAACTTGTAATAATTAGTTGAATACTTTAAGTTATGTAAATTGACTAATGAAGAAACTTCGACATGCCATAAATTAGATGGATTTCAACAGAAGGCTATGTAAGATGTTGATGTTGGCAGCATGGGCGATGCAGGGTGGATAATAAGAATTTCATGCCTGCAATAAATACTTTTTGTTGGGAACAATATAGCCTACAAAAAAAATAATTATCAAAAAAGCACTGGATGACATTTTCTTTTAGTACATCATGCTGCACACAACATACTACAATAGAGCATAGCCATCAATGGCATTATAGATTTCTTGCTAAGACAATTAGATCTCTAAAATGTAAAAAAACTTGCACCCTAGAAGAAAACTGTCCAGTTTCTTGTTACACTCTCTTGGTTTTTGCTCTTTCATAATCTTGTTAATGATTACTCTCTTTGTGGATATATAAATTTTAGAATGGATTTACATATATGTATACTGTAGACACCTAAAATTGTCCAGTCTAATTAAATAAATATTTTATTTATTTAATTATTTGAGCCTAATTCTTCTATTAATTAAATAAATCTTTATTTATTTAATTAATTCATTTATCCTCTTCTAGCCTTATTTCTCATTTAAATAAATACATTTATTTATTTAAATTATTCCTTTTCCTAAATTAAATAAATATTTTATTTATTTAATTTGATCCCACTTCTTCTATTAATTAAATAAATCTTTATTTATTTAATTAATTCATTAGCCTTTTCTACCTATGACACATGTCATTCATCTCTTAATTCATACACTACCTACCCCTTTCATTATTTTATTATTTTCTCTACCTACCCTCTAATCATAGCCGACCTCTTTTACACCTCTCAATCTTATCCCTCCATTTTTTATAGTGTCTTCTATATAAGGAGATGCTTCCTTCATTATCAAACCCTGGCTAATCAATTTATGCAATTGACTACACTACGCTTTTCATATGAGATCCTACTTGCAACCACATTTCTGTTCTTTGTTGAGCTCTTGTGCACATAACATTTGAGAGCAAATATATCAAGCAAGATCAATGGAGATAGAAAGAATGAAGATTCAAACCCTATTGGACATGTGATGGTATAATCTTTGTGATTTCATTTGATTTGCATTGTCTTAGGTAATCTTCATATGTTATGGTGGATCTTTGTTGTTGTTAGGCTAGGGTTTTGTGGTTGAATTCATTTAGTCTTTCATCATTGTTGTATCCATTTTCACCATATACATTTTGGCACGCCCGGTGGGACTCTTGTCCCTTTTGCATTTAACATCTTTGTTGCAGATTTTGTGTTTTGAAGTTGTAGATCTGACATTTTCGACAGTATTTTGGTATTTTCGCGTCTGCGTACTTTCGGATCCCGTTTTTGGTTTTCTGCCACGTCTGCTACATCTAGGATTGCGTCCACACTCTCGACAGTATTTTTTTTTTTTTTTTGCAGATTCTGGAAATCGCGTCTGTGTTCCCTAATTGTGTATGTGGGGTTTTTAGGCGCATCTGCATCCAGAAGCCACGTCTGCATTCCGTAGCCGCGTCTATGTGTCACAGAAGCGTGTCTGCGTACAGAAGCCATGTTTGTGTTTATGATAACCGCGTCTGTGTGCACTGATTTCATTTTGGGTGTTTTCATTGATTCAGATTTTAGTCATTCAGTTTTTTAGATTGGGTTTATTTTGAGCTAACATTTTTAGATCTAGCTAACAAAATTGGTGCAGCTTGTCTTGAAAGCAAAATCGTTTTGTTGAAGGCCCCTATTTTCACAAAGTCTTTTGGATCTAAAATTTACCTAACTTGTGTGCTTGCAGGAAGGGGTGATTATTTCAAACAATCCAAACTACTAATAAATCTTTGTTACAGGTCCTTGGCAAGGGTTTTTGGATTTTTATTGTGTGCCTTGTTTTCATAGATTAGCAAACACTTCAATTGGTGCACTAAAATTGAATCATTGTCTTTTGTGTCTTGAGCAATAGGCTCTTTTTGTTTAATCTTTAGAGGGCCTGTCTCCCCGTGTGGTCATTAGGACTACTAGTGAGGAGAGAATGACCCAAGTGGTAGCAAAAGAAAAACCGTCTTCTTTCGAACCACTATAAATAACTGTATTCATGGTAAAAACTATGAATAATGTGTGCTGATTAGTTCATACCGACACTATGTCTCCCCATAAACCCGTTTGATCAAATTTATTTGATCATTTGTAGGGCGTAACCCCTACCGCCTGGGAGCCTTCTGTATTTACAGAGTTGAAAGTGCCGCATGTATGGCCACACGAGTGGATGCCCTTACTAGCACCTTTTTGTTTTAGAAGCCCAAATCCTTCTAGTTGTTGGGGCAGGAGGTCGGACCTCTGGTAGTGGCCCACACACATACGGTTCTTAGTAGAGATACAAAGTTCGCCACAAGGAGTTTTTGTGGGGACTGATGCTTAGATGCCCCAAGAAGTGAGTGCCGAGGGTGGAGCCAGTGGGGTCAAGCATCTAAGTATCTGCTCTGAATAGCATAGCCTCGGGGGAAACTCCATGTGGGATCAACAACTATTGTCTTGGCCAGCCATAAGAATTGTGCTTGACTTATTTTGGAACAATCAAACATTCAAGACCAAACATCACAACATTGTGTCTTTTGTGTCTTCAAGTGTATGCAAAACAATTTTATATCAGACATCACACTTTCTTTGAGTCATTTTTTTAGTCTAAAACTTGCAAACATTGAGTCCTCATCAACACTATGTCCTCTTGTCACGAAAAACAGTCAAACATTCAGATTTTGTCACAACAAAGCAACTTCACAGATTGGAAAAAAATTGCACAAATTTTGTAGAAACATGTCTGTGTCTAACAGAATAGCATCTGTGTCATATAACCGCGTCTGTGAAGGGCAGAAACGCGTCTGTGTTCTCAGAATCAACATTGCATTTACAAAATCTTAGACTCACGTCTGTGTTTAACAGAACCACGTCTGTGTCAGGAAATTGCGTCTGTGCAGTATACAGACACGTCTGTGTTCAGAATTAAAAAACTTTTACATTCCAACAAACAAATACAGTCAGTTTCAGAATTCTTGAGCTTCCTAGATTATTTCTCCAGGATTTCATCAAGCATTCAACTTGTCTTTGGGTCTCACAAATTCCATCATTTCTTTACACCTTACATTACATTCACATTTGTCCAAAACTTGAGTCAAAAGGTCACTTGCTTGTCCTCATCATACTTTGTCAACACACTACATACAACAACATTTTTCTAAGTGGTCCCTCATCAAGGTCTATCACCTTTGGGTCACATTTGGTCTTACTTAGAGTCAAGGTCAACTTACCTCATCAAGAGAAACTATCCTCTCTTTGGAAGTCACACCTACTCTACTACATACATACTTGGTCTTACACTTTGGACATTGCAAGTACACCTCAGATTCATTTACATTCCATCCAAACTCTTGGTCTTCCATACTCTTTCCATTTTCATTTAGTCTCACACATCTTGGTCAATACCTAGTTCATGGTTGAAACCCGTTCCCAAAAATATAGGACAGAAACTAAAGAGGCTCAAGAGTCCGCAAACATGAGTTCCTATGAATATGACAATGATATCTTTTTCAATTCTGATCATACTACATTACCTGACATGGATGCCTATAGAAACATTCCAAATGTTGAAAACATTGACACTACAAACAACAATGATACACATAATGACAATATGGACAAATTTTCTGTACATTCGACTGAAGTGGAAGACACCATTATGAATCCTCATTTTAATCGATTGGCTGAGGAAATAATGACGAGAGATAGGCAATACTTTCTACAAGTGATGGCACAAAGTGGAGCCAAGATACCTCATGATTTTGACATGTCTCAAATAATGGAAAATCGACCTTTGCAACAATCTCACTCCAACATGGATCAAAGGAGGCCTAATAGTGGAGGCAATAGAGGACCACATATGGTGCCTGAATCACCATCATCTTTGTTTCAAAAACCCGAGGTCCCATACACACATGGTCAAGTATATGATACTCACCTTCGCAGACCATTATGGAAGTCTTATGCAGAAAAATATGCTCAATCACATACCAATGCTAAGGATCAACCACCAAAGCAATTGGATATTCAAAGGCATGCTCAAAATTTGGACACAAGGAAACCTCGTGTCAAATTTGGGGGCAACACACTAGAAAAAACTCATGACATGCCTGTAGAGTATGGTATACATGGACAAAGCAGATATTTCATTCCTCAACATGACTCTATACCAAGTGGTTCATATACGCAACATCAGTATAGATCTCCTCCATATGAACATGTGTATGATCAATATCATCCATATATGCAATAGGCTACTCCTCCAATTGGTGCCTCAAGCATGGGGTATGGTCCAAGAAGTCGATCTCCACCTAAGAACAATTTGGAGCAACAAATCAGGGACTTACAAAAGAAAATGGAGGACATAAATACACCGAAGCCAACATACACAATGAGAGACATATGTCCTTATCCATTTGACAAGAGCATTCCAATGCCTCCTTTTCCTACACACTTTGTGACACCTAAGTTTGATAAGTATAGAGGAAAAGGGGATCCTAAGGCACACATAAGATAGTTTTTCACAGCTTGCATTGAGGTAGCTTCATAAGAGACATCTTTGATGAGATTATTCCCACAAAGCCTAGGTGATCAAGCTATGGAATGGTTCTCCCAACTTCCACCTGGTATTAAGTCATGGGGTGACTTAGCAGAGGCATTTATTCAACATCTCTCCTACAACATAGATATAGACATATCAGTCACTACTTTGTGCAACACCAAGCAAAAAGATAGAGAGTCTTTTTCATCATTCTTACAAAGATGGAGGAACCTAGCTAGCAGATGCTCTTGTGAAATTCCACAAAAACAAATGGCAGAGATGTTCACCTAGAATGTTAACAAAGACATTGGCTATGATCTAAGGAAAGATTGTTTGTCCACCTTCAAAGACGTCATTGAAAAAGGCTTAGCGACAGAAAAGGTCCTAATTGAACAAGGAGTCATTAAGATATTCAAGTAAAACAAAGATGACTTTAAAGGAAAAGATAAGCCAAGATTTTGGAATAAAAACAAGAACACAGTCAATGATGGTGTTGTTGATGCCAATACAGTGCACCCAAAATCATTTTTTCGGGATCAAGCTCTACAAACAATCAAGTGAATACTCAAACAACTTTTAGATCACGAAGGAAGTACACCCCATTGGGAGAACCACTTGAGTTAGTTTTCAAGAAGCTAGTGGCAAACAAAGTAATCACAATTCCAGATTTTCTGCCATATGAGCTAAAGGTCAAACCAAATTGGTGGAATGATGATGAGTATTGTGAATTCCATAAGAGCAAGGGTCATAAAACAGGAAATTGTCATCGACTGAAAAACATCATACAAGATCTTATTGATAGAGGTGACATTGAGATTGAAGGACACTCATCCAATCAAGAACATGAAATGTTTAAGGAACCATTCCCAAAGCATGACAAGGGAAAAGTTGCAGCCACAGATGACCAGACCAACTATACCAGAGCATCCTATAACTATGATACTATCAATCACATTTCAATGGATAATTATGTCTCTACTATTATCATCACGGACAAAACGCCTGAGAATTCTACCCAAAGACCTAAGATTGTCCTAAAAGGCGTTGGATCTTCTTCCGAACCTACCTCTGAATGTAATGTCACAACTTATCGAGGTAAATTCACTTTGCAAGGTGCTCCAGCTAAAAACACTGTTTCCTCATCAACCAAGCCTGAATACGACCTTGTAGAACAGTTAGGGAAGACACCTGCGCTTATCTCCATCCTTGAACTCTTACGCATATCCCCTGCACATAAAGCCATTCTTGACAAAATTTTGAGAGACGCTGTCGTTCCTACTGATTTGAACATGGACCAGTTTCAAGCCATGGTGGGATACCTTTCCATTCCACACTCTCTTACATTCACAGAAGCCGATGACGCCTCCGTGATCCAACCACATAATGCACCATTACACATTGAAGCCTTCATACACAAACATCGAATCAAACGAGTCCTAATAGATGGAGGAGCAGGTCTAAACATTTGTACATTGAGCACTATTAAACAATTGGGATATTCTGACAAAGCTGTGAATTCTACAAACAAAATTACCATCAAAGCATATGATGATGAAGAGCATTCATCCAAGGGCACAGTCACCTTACCTCTTTGAGTTGGGCTAGTTACAAAGGATGTGGTTTGTCAAGTCCTTGATTTAGATCTCACATACAACATACTTTTGGGACGTCCTTGGATTCATGAAATGAGCGCAGTACCATCTACATATCATCGATGCATCAAGTTTCCACACAATGGAGTTGAAGTGTCCGTCAAAGTTGACCCAAATCCATTCATATATTGCAACAATCTGCGACCAAGATCAGAAATAACAATTCCAGCCAATCGAGAAGCTATTCCTTCATCAACATATGTGGATCCAGAATCCTTGAAAGCTTTTACATCAAAACAAGCAGATATCAAAGAAAAGTTCAATATTAAAGACATGGGATGTGGTGAGTAAATCTTTCATGTTGATCAACTCCCACTATCTTCTAAGGTATTCAGTCAACAAGAACAATATATAAACAATTTGCAATGCCAAGGAATTGGGTGTGAACCACCTAGTGTTGTGGCTACTAAGTCTGAATGTAAATATCCTCTAGTGGTGCAAGCAACTCTTGATATCAATAGTCCTAAGAGTGGTTCCAGCGAAGAATCTATTGAGTGTATCGCCAACCCTCTTGAGAACTCACATAGCCTTACCATATCATTTGCTCATTCCATTTCCATTCCACTTCTAGACTTGGATCAACAAGAGTCACAAAGGCCCTTACTTATTGGGGATCAAAAATCAAGATTTGAAAAGAAAAATCTAAAAGTAAAAAATAAAGAGAAGTCCTTTAGTCCAAATCCAAATCAAAAGCTATTGGACTCTGCAAAAATCAAAGTCGAGGATAAAAATCCTATGAATCAAAAAGAACAAGAGATGATCTCCCCTAATACCAAAATAACTGGGGGCAAAAATTCTAAAATTTTAAGTCTAAAAGCACACTTGTTGATCCTAAGTCTCCATCATGCTATCCTACTTTCACTTCTTTTCACTGTCATAAGACTTCATAACTCATCCACTTGTTCCACACATCCATCCCCTTTTGGCGATACATCATGGACCTTTAATGGAGCTTCCTTGAAGGACTTTGTTATCAGGGATGCCCAAACTTCTTTAGGTGACACGCATACGGGCCTGTGTAGTCCACACACTAGTAATTCTATCTTAGTTCCTTCATCAAGGAAGGCAGTCACTCGAGCTACATATCATTCAGTCAAGGAACGTCACAACTACAATCATAAGGTTAAGCCTCATACACTTGAGGTGGGTGACTTAGTTTTCAGAGAAAATCCTAAAAATCAGCATGATAGAGAGAAGAAGGGCAAGTTCAAACCAAACTAGCTTGAGTGAATGTAATGTAAGGTGTAAAGCAATGATGGACTTTGTGAGACCTAAAGATTGGTTGAATGCTAGATGAAAACCTAAAGAGATAACCTAGGAAGCTCAAAAGGTCTAAAACTGACTGTTCTTGTTTGCTGAATTATGAAAGTTTTCAATCCTGAACACAGACGTGCCTGTATACTTCACAGATGCGATTTCCTAACACAGATGTGGTTCTATTAAACATAGATGTGGTTATGTGACACAGACGCTATTCTATCAGACACAAAATCTATTGAATTATGCTTGTCTTATTTTGAACTATCAAACATTCAAGACCAAATATTAAAAAATTGTGTCTTTTGTGTCTTCAAGTGTATGCAAAACAAATCTTACATCAAACAAAACACTATTCTTGGAGTCATTTTGAGTCTAAACACTTGCAAACATTGAGTCCTCATCAACATTGTGTCCTCTTGTCACGAAAAACAATCAAAAAATTCAAATTTGTTCACAACAACAACTTCACAAATTGGAAAAATTTACAGTCCAACAAACAAGAGCAATCAGTTTTAGAATTCTTGAGCTTCCTAAGCTATCTCTTTAGGTTTTCATCTAGCATTCAACCTATCTTTGGGTCTCACAAAGTCCATCATTGCTTTACACCTTACATTATATTCACATTTGTCTAAACTTGAGTCAAAAGGTCACTTGCTTGTCCTCATCATACTTTGTCAACACACTACATACAACAACATTTTGCTAAGTGGTCCCTCATCAAGGTCTATCACCTTTGGGTCTCATTTGGTCTTACTTAGAGTCAAGGTCAACTTACCTCATCAAGAGAAACTATCCTCTCTTTGGAAGTCACACCTACTCTACTACATACATACTTGGTCTTACACTTGGGACATTGCAAGTAAACCTCAGATTCATTTACATTTCATCCAACACTTGGTCTTCCATACTCTTTCCATTTTCATCTAGTCTCACACATCTTGGTCAATACCTAGTTCATGGTTGAAACCCGTTTACAAAAATCTAGGAGAGAAACTAAAGAGGCTCAAGAGTCCACAAACATGAGTTCTTATGAGTATGATAATGATATATTTTTCAATTCTGATCATACTACATTACCTGACATGGATGCCTATAGAAACATTCCAAATGTGGATAACATGGACACTACAAACAACAATGATACACACAATGACAATATGGACAACTTTTCCATACATTCAGCAGAAGTGGAAGACACCATTATGAATCCTCATTTCAATTGATTGGTTGAGGAAATAATGAGGAGAGATAGACAATATTTTCTACAAGTGATAGCACAAAGTGGAACCAAGATCCCTCATGATTTTGACATGTCTCAAATAATGGAAAATCGACCTTTGCAACAATCTCACTCCAACATGGATCAAAGGAGGCCTAATAGTGGAGGCAATAGAGGACCACATATGGTGCCTGAATCACCATCATCTTTGTTTCAAAAACCCGATGTCCCATACACACATGGTCAAGTATATGATACTCACCTTCGCAGACCATTATGGAAGTCTTATGCAGAAAAATATGCTCAGTCACATACCAATGCTAAGGATCAACCACCAAAGCAATTGGATATTCAAAGGCATGCTCAAAATTTGGACACAAGGAAACCCCGTGCCAAATTTGGGGGCAACACACTAGAATAAACTCATGACATGCCTATAGAGTATGGTATACATGGACAAAGCAAATATTCCATTCCTCACCATGACTCTATACCAAGTGGTCCTTATACGCATACACAAAATCATTATAGACCTCCTCCATATGAACATGTGTATGATCAATACCATCCATATATGCAACATGCTCCTCCTCCACCCGATGGTTCAGGCATGGGGTATGGTCCAAGAAGTCGGTCTCCACCGAAGAACAATTTGGAATAGCAAATCAGGGACTTACAAAAGGAAATGGAGCACATAAATACACCGAAGCCAACATACACAATGAGAGACATATGTCCTTATCCATTTGATGGGAGCATTCCAATGCCTCCTTTTCCTACACATTTTGTGACACCTAAGTTTGATAAGTATAGAGGCAAAGGAGATCTTAAGGCACATATAAGACAGTTTTTCACAGCTTGCATTGAGGTAGCAGCAGAAGAGACATATTTGATGAGATTATTCCCACAAAGCCTAGGTGATCAAGCTATGGAATGGTTCTCCCAACTTCCACCTGGTATTAAGTCATGGGGTGACCTAGTAGAGGCATTTATTAAACATTTCTCCTACAACATAGAGACAAACATATCAGTCACTACTTTGTGCAACACCAAGCAAAAAGATGGAGAGTCTTTTTCATCATTTTTACAAAGATGGAGGAATCTAGTTAGCAGATGCTCTTGTGAAATTCCACAAAAACAAATGGTAGAGATGTTCACCCAAAATGTTAACAAAGACATTGGCTATGATCTAAGGAAAGCTTGTTTGTCCACCTTCAAGGACGTCATTGAAAAAGGCTTAGCGACAGAAAAGGTCCTAATTGAACAAGGAGTCATTAAGATATTCAAGGAAAACAAAGATGAATTTAAAGGAAAAGATAAGCCAAGATTTTGGAACAAAAACAAGAACATAGTCAATGATGGTGTTGTTGATGCCAATACGATACGACCAAAAATCATTTTTTCTGGATCAAGCTCTAAAAACAATCAAGTGAATACTCAAACAACTTCCAAATCATGAAGGAAGTACACTCCATTGGGAGAACCACTTGAGTCCATTTTCAAAAAGCTAGTGGCAAACAAAGTAATCACAGTTCCAGATTTTCCTCCATATGAGCCAAAGGTTAAACCAAATTGGTGGAATGATGATGAATATTGTGAATTTCATATGAGCAAAGGACATAAAACAGGAAATTGCCATCGACTAAAGAACATCATACAAGATCTCATTGATAGAGGTGACATTGATATTGAAGGACACTCATCCAATCAAGAACATGAAATGTTTAAAGAACCATTCCCAAAACATGACAAGGGAAAGTCTAAAGCCACAGATGACCAAACCAACTATACCAGAGAATCTTATAACTATGATTCAACTGTCAATCACATTTCAATGGACAATTACGTCTCTACCATTATTATAAACGAAAAAAACGCCCGAGAATTCTACCTAAAGACCCAAGATTTTCCTAAAAGGCATTGGATCTTCTTCCGAACCTACCTCTGAATGCAATGTTACCACTCTTCGAGGTAAATTCACTTTGCAAGGTGCTCCAACTAAAAACATAGCTTCCTCATCAACCAAGCCTGGGTATGACCTTGTAGAACAGTTAGGGAAGACACCCGTGCTAATCTCCATCCTTGAGCTCTTAAGTATATCCCCCGCACATAAAGCCATTCTTGATAAAATCTTGATAGACACTTCTGTCCCCACTGATTTGAACATGGACTAGTTTCAAGCTATGGTGGGATACCTTTCCGTTCCACACTCCCTTACATTCACGGAAATCGATGATGCCTCCATAAGCCAACCACATAATGCACCTTTGCACATTGAAGCCTTCCTACACAAACATCGAATAAAACGAGTCCTGATAGATGGAGGAGCAAGTCTGAACATTTGTACATTGAACCCTATTAAACAATTGGGATATTCTGAAAAGGCTATAAATGCTACAAACAAAATTACCATCAAGGCATATGATGATGAAGAGCGTTCATCCAAAGGCATAGCCACCTTACCTCTCAGAGTTGGGCCAGTTACAAAAGATGTGGTTTGTCAAGTCCTAGACCTAGATCTTACATACAACATATTTCTAGGACGTCCATGGATTCATGAGATGAGTGCAGTCCCTTCTACATATCATAGATATATCAAGTTTCCACACAATGGAGTTGAAGTGACCGTCAAAGCTAATTCAAATCCATTCATATATTGCAACAATTTGCAACCTCGATCAGAAATAACAATCCCAGTCAATCGAGAAACTATTCCTTCATCAGCATATGTTGATCCTAAATCCTTGAAATCTTCTACATCCAAACAATCAGAGCTGAAAGAAAAGATCAAGATTAAAGACCTTGGATGTGGTGAGTATATCTTTCATGTTGATCAACTCCCACTATCTCCTAAGGTATTCAGTTGACAGGAACAACCTACAAACAATTTGCAATGCCGAGGAATTGGGTGTGAACCACCTAGTGTTGTGGCTACTAAGTCTGAATGCAAATCTCCTCTAGTGGTGCAAGCAACCCTTGATATCAATAGTCCTAAGAGTGGTTCCAACAAAGAATTTACTGAATATATCGCCAGCCCTCTTGAGAACTCACATAGCTTTACCATTTCATCCACTCATTCCATATCCACTCCACTCCCAGACTTGGATCAACAGGAATCAGAAAATCCCTTACTCATTGGGGATCAAAAATCAAGCTTTGAAAAGAAAAATATAAAATTCAAAAATAAAGAAAAGTCCTTTAGTCCAAATCAAAATCAAAAGCTATTGGACTTTGAAAAAATTAAGGTCAAGAATAAAAATCCTATGAAAGAAAAAGAACAAGAGTTGATCTCCCCTAATACCAAAATAACTGGGGGCAAAAGTTCTACAATTTTCAATAAAAAGAAATACTTGTTGATCCTAAGTCTCCATCATGCTATCCTACTTTCACTTCTTTTCACAATCATAAGCCTTCATCACTCATCCACTTGTTCCACACATCCTTTCCCTTCTGGCGATACATCATGGATCTTTAATGGAGCTTCCTTGAAGGACTTTGTTATCAGGGATGCCCAAACTTCTTCAGGTGACACGCATACGGGCCTGTGTAGTCCACACACTAGTAATTCTATCTCAGTTCCTTTATCAAGGAAGACAGACACTCAAGCTACATATCATTCAGTCAAGGAACAATGCAACTACAATCATAAGGTTAAGCCTCACACATTTGAGGTGGGTGCTTTGGTTCTCAGAGAAAATCCTAAAAATCAGCAAGATAAAGAGAAGAAGGGCAAGTTCAAACCAAACTGGCTTGGTCCTTACATCATCACAACAGCATATGGATCTGGTGCATATCAGCTCTCAACCACAGAGGGTGAACCTTTGGAGGATCCTATCAACAACATGCACCTTCACAAGTTTTACACATAGCTCTTTAGAGTATCCTAATTAAAAAAATACAAAAAATCATAAAAATAAAAAATCGTTACTTGGTGAAAACCTGGCAAACAGGTGCCTTGTAACACAAAAAAAAAAAATTGAAAAAAAAACAAAAAACATTTTGTCCAATAGTGAAAACCACTTTGGTGGCGCCCTGGGCAAGTATCGTGGTGAAAACTGGGTCACCGGTGCCATGTGTAGAGACATTGCTCCTCCCTCCTTCAGGATTCACTTGCATCCTTTCACTTTTCACACACTCACAACCTATCCATCCATAATAAACTTACCCATTCCCATCATGGCTTGTTATTGATCTACCCAAGATTGGTTAGCCATTCATAATAAACATTCCTTTTCACCCCTTTTTCATCCATAATAAATCAGCTCCTATCTATGGCTAAGGCAAATCCTTCATCTAGTGATGGGTGTGGAACTAAGAACATCACACATTCTGAGGAGTACAGTTTCTTCCAGTTTTCTTCAGTCTATCCATGCACAATCCACAATAAAGCAACATTTGCATCACCAGTCCGCAATAAAGTTTCATCTTCTCCACAATAAAGTATCAGTTTCATGGATTCAATCAGTTTCAGATGAGACACAGTAGTAACAATGGGCTTCAACAAATCAAATATTTCAACAGACTCAGACAACATTATGGTTCAGTGCTATCTATCCTTTTGTGAAAGTAAACATTGTGACCACAATCAAATAAGACTTATACAAGTGACAAGAGACACTAAACTTGAGGACTACAGTGGATGTTGGTGTTGAGTCTTGGTTTTCTTTTGATTTTATCTTTTTGGTGACATGTCTTTTAGCTTTTCCAAGATGTCTCTGACTAGAGATTCTATCTCCAGGATGTCTTTGACTAGAAAGGCAAGGATGGGGTATCGTCACCTATTTTCTTTTGCTGTCTGTGGATTGTCTCTTAGTAATTCTATGACTTGTCCAAGGATATGAGGACACTGTGAGTCCAATATGAACTGGGGCATTCCTTGTTTGAGACTGTCTTATCTCCATGCAAACAGGTACAATGACTTTCTGGGTCGAACATATGCCTCGATTGTCATAACCTATTTTGCCATAATAAAGCTCAATGATGATAACGCACAAGAAGCTCTTTCACTTTCTAATCTTCTATATTTCATCCCCCTTTATTGATTGACTTTCATCATCCTTCTTGAGTCTGTGTAGCTTGCTATCACACGATTGAGTATAATGACACGCCAAAAATATTTGCATTTCATGTAGTTGCACCTGCATTATCACATATTAGCATTTCATACATACATATAGATATCACAACTGCATTACATCCTGCACACAACACATGTTAGCACACTCTACATTTTCATCATGCATCTCATCATTTACATTATCATATTCATCTGCATTTCATACATTTGCATTTGCATAAACATATAAACATAAAAAAAAAAAAATATTGCATTTCATCATGTACATATTTGCATCCATATCATAACCATCACATAGAAACATACATCATGAAACATCTCATCACATAACACATACATCATAAAGCATCTCACCACATAGGTACACATGCATATAGCTGCCACAAGGATGAATCATCTCATATATATATATCAAAATCATAAGTGTCATGATACAATGATGTCAAAATACATATGGCTATAGCCAATCCTTGTGTCGCCCTGTCCAAACAGAGAAACCCACTGATAACTCCTACCAACACTGCTGGTAGTGCTAATCCTGTCCATGTCATGGTATCCCAAGCCATGTGTCCAGCCCTCATCTCCAGTCCTGGATCTTGAAACACATGTCTCAGTGCATCCCTATCTCTGTCTCGATCGTAAGGTACTAACTCCCCATCGATCGGTACCCGCAGAATCCTATAAACATCCTCTAAGGTGACTGTCATCTCACCCATCGGCAAATGAAACATACAAGTCTCTGAGTGCCATCTCTCAGCTAAAGCAGTCAGCAACCCCATGTTCGCCCAAAACTCAGGCACATACAGAATAAATTGCAAACCCATAACCTCAATCACGGCTTTGTCCTCAAAAGTCAGCTCTAGTCGTAAACTCTGAGTCGACGAGAATCTCTCTCGCGACTCCAGCATAGGCAAATACTCCTGTAGTCAAGCACATCAATCATGTCAGTCATAGTGGCATTCACTGTTCATCACAAAATGCTACTTTTTATCTAAGTGTGTATGGAACTCTATTCTAGTGACACTCACTATTCATCACAAAGTGTTGCTGATTATCCTAGTGGTACTCCCTATTCATCACAAAGTACTACGTGTTTTGCACTCCCTGTTCATCACAAAGTGCTGCTCACATTTGCACTCCCTGTTCATCACAAAGTGCTGCTCACATTTGCACTCACTATTCATCACAAAGTGCTGCTCATATTTTAGTACTCCCTGTTCATCACAAAGTACTATGTCTTGGTACTCATTGTTCATCACAAAGTGCCTTGATCTATCCTATCCTAGGGCCTCTGCTTGAGTGAATCCTCTTGAGTAGTTTCCTAATTGGCAGTGTATGTCCTATCATAGAATTGTCAATCCTAGCCATATTTGCTATCCTAGTCTTCCCTAGAGGACCTGCTTGAGTGTATCCTCTCAGTAGCTTATCCAATTGACAGCGTATGTCCATCACAGAACTGCCGATTTGAACTTGAAGACATAAACGCATCTTGATGACATAAACATGCTTATAGACTGCATAAACGCGCATGCTCTACATAGACGTGCCTGAAATACACAGACGTGCCTATGCTCTGCACAGACGCGCCTGTCCTACACAAACGTGCCCACATTTGACAGACGCGCCTGAACAATGCAGACGCGCTCGCATCTGACATAGACGCTTTTCCCAGCATAGACGCGCTTGGCACAAACACAAACGCGCCTAGCCAGCATAGACGCGCCTGGCACTAGCACAGATGTGCCTCGACATTTTGACATTTTTTGGACATTATTCTAGAATGAATTTAATGCGCTACCTAACATGCATTTATGACAACATTTATTACAACAAAGTACAAAGAGGTTTTGCGGTACTTACCGGCTCTCCTACATCTACTAGCCTCTGATATCGGCAAACGCGATCGAATATGTGAACCAATGCCATCGCTGCTGATTGCTGCTACTCTATCTCGCTCTGCACTCTGATCTCTTGGATGTGTGGATGACAATGAGGATGTATTTCCCTCGTAGTCTATCTTATAGACTACCCTAGCCCTAGTCCTATCCGGTTAGTCCATTCTAGCCTTTCTTTCTTATCGAGAGATTGTCTATGATCTTTTCAGACATTTTTTATCCAACCTCTCGAGGGGGCATATCATTCCCATCTTGGGGCAACTTTGTATTAGTTCATATTATCTTCTTTGAAACAACGCGACAAGTTGCATTGTCTCAAAGAGGGGCAAAATGTAGACACCTAAAATTGTCCAGTCTAATTAAATAAATATTTTATTTATTTAATTATTTAAGCCTAATTCTTCTATTAATTAAATAAATCTTTATTTATTTAATTAATTCATTTATCCTCTTCTAGCTTTGAATGTTTTATATAAATTTTAGAATGGATTTACATATATGTATACATGTATATATATACATGTACTTATATTTATAACTACTATGAACACGTATAATAATTTTAATATGAATAGATGTACACACACACACATATATATATATATATATATAAACATTTATGTAGGTGTATGTATATTGTTTTTTGTAGGCAATGCTTTCACTCTGCAAGACAAGTGCTTAGTTTGACTTATTTTAGGATCTGTCCATATATATATCCATGTGTATATATACAGGTATACATATCTATATAGATGTACATACACGTATAAGCAGCAGTAACTGTTTTAAGAAAATCTGATATATATACATCTATATCTATATATATACATGGATATATATTTAAGTATGACCATGAATGCTTCCACTTTGCAAGGTAAGTATTCACTTTTACAGTTTAAAGGGTTTGTGAAACGAATACAATAACAAAATAAAATACTTTTTATGGTTCTTACCGACCATAAATAATGTTGACATTCGTGCGTTTGGCCGGGGAGGAAAACATTGAAGACAACACCGCTTCAAAAAATGAGTGCACGCACCGACGCCACCCCAAGTGGACAACTCACGACACAAAAATAAACCCAACACACAAGTCACCATGACGGGAAGAATTAGAGGGACAAACATTCTAGTTGTTGCCAGAATATGTTATAGATTCGTGGTGGAATTCTCTCACTAAAAAGGATACAAATCTTGCGGAACTTATAATTAGTAAAGGAGAGAAGGTATCCACCTTATATAATAAGCTGGTCACAAAATCAGAATTATACACATCAATGCCATTATTCTAATGTTGTAAATCTGGATTGTTTTTTTAAAGGTTATTTATCTTGCAGACTAAAAGCCTTCATGTGCACAAAGTCAGTTATCTCATTTGCGTCAGTCTGAGTACACATTTCCTGAAGCAACGCTGTATTTAATGTTTTCCTACCCAACCGTGTACACACATGTCAACGTTGTTTATGGCTATTGGTTAACCGTAAAATGTATCTTGTAATGTTACATATAGTCATTGTTTCAGTTTTTTCACCCGCTATCCTTTGAGGTTTTTCACCCACTGAAGCACTTATGAAGTTTCCAATTATCAATTTTTTTTCAAAAGTTCATGTGCATGCAAAGGAGAGAGTTTTATTTTGAAGAGTTTTTGAGTCTTAATAGGTTTAGGTTAAACTTTTTAGAGTTTTACCACGTTTGGGTCTGTCTTCAAAAACTTGAAGGCTTCCAAGCGTGGCTAGGAATGTTAATGATGAAATTGAAAACTATAATGAAGCTCATGTTGGATCTAACACTGCTTGCAATTAATTTTATTATTGGCATGCAACATAGTGGTTTTATTGGCAAACAATACAATGGAAGGCCCTGCGAGATGCAGAATCCCACTATCAAGCCTTGTTATTGTCAAGCTTGGGAAAATATAGCGAGATGTCTCCTTTTCATGTATAAACCCTCAAATTATATATGTGAATGTTGAGTAAGGCTCACCCTGACAGTTTGATAGGGTATAGGGAGATATCAAAAGGACAATCATGGTAGGATCAAATGAAGAGCAAGGAATGATGGCCTAATAATGGGAATTCCATCTAATGTATCCCCAGACTTGATAAACATGTAGGTAGTTATATGTGGTGAGGTTTACATGACAATAGAAAGTGAACAATGATAGTCCTCAAGGAAGACATTTTTGGAAAAAATTTAGACCTTAGATACCATGGAGGAAAAATATAGAAGATAGTGAATTATTAGAGAAAACACAAGGATTTCCATAATAAGATTATATAAACCTTAAGGGGTTTCCTAAATGAAATGACAATGAACTTAAAAAAGCAGGGGAAAATTTAAACTCTAGATACCATGGAGGAAAAATAAAGAAGATAGTGAATTATTAGAGAGCTCACAAGGATTTTCATAATAAGATTATATAAACCTTAAGGGGTTTCCTACATCAAATGACAATGAACTTAAAAAAGCACAGGCATGAGAGTATCTTATAGACCTTGAACAAGGAAAATATCACAATGAAGAAGAATAACATGATGTGAAGCGAAAAAGCATTAGTGATAGTATAATAGACAATCCAAAAGATATTTGCATGATAGTGATAAGATTGATTGGATAGTGAAGATATTAGTCATGTGAAGTGCATTCAAGGAAGATAGTGTCATGATGAAAGATAAAAGATAATACATACATTACTCTATTCACCTGTTCATGGAAATAATGAAATGACAGTTACAGATTTGAAAAATGCAAGAAAATTTATTATAAATTCTTTAATCATATGAAGAAGTCAGTGGAATACAAAGTAATCATATAACAAGGAGTCAATGACATCCTTTAAATATTGGCCAATATCCTATAGTATTCATCAATAGTACCAACCAAGGCTAACCATGATCAAGTGAAATTTATCGAGTTGGGTTTTTCACTTTACAAATTAATATTGAGTTGGGTTTTAAGCAATGGTTTACGAAACACTTTCGGTTTGTGTGCATTGTACTGTAAGTTAAAAGGGTTTAATTTGGGTTTTGCAGTTTGCAGATATTCATTGATTTAAGTTTTAATCAGCATCAATAGTTGAAGGTTCTATTTTGAATACAATATTTCTTAATTTGCTTTAATGTTTTCGTCCCTGATAGTGTGCACGAATGTCGACGTTCTTTATGGCCGCTTGGAACCGTAAAATGTAATTTGTTTTGTCTCAAAAATATTTTGCTTTGTAAATTTTCACGTAACGTTGGATGTAGTCATCCAGTTAGGTTTTTTTCTGTCTGTGACTGTTTTGTTGGGCTTTTTTCTGAGTTTCTTGCCATGAATGGTTTTACTCTGCAAGGTAAGTGTTTATTTTAAAGTTTTTTGAATTTGTAATGCATTGTTTTATAGTGTATTTATTTTTTCCCGTGGTGTGCTCACAGGGTTCTTACTTTGTTTATGTTGTTTAACTATTTGTGGACGTGACTACTTTCACTCTGCAAGACAAATTTTATTTTAAAGTTTGTTGCATTTGTAATGCATTTTTTAATAGTGTGCTTATGTTTTTCCATGGTGTGCTTGCAGGGTTCTTACTTTGTTATGGCCGCTTCAAACTGTAAAATGTAATTTGTTGTAAGTATTTTGCACTATAATTTTTCTTGTAACATTGGATTTAGTTGTCGAGTTAGGTTTTCTTCTGGTTGTCAGTGTTTTGTTGATGTAGTATCTGAGCTTCTCACTGCGAATGGTTTTAGTTTGTAAGTTAGGTGTTTATTTTGAAGTTTGTTTCATTCGTTTGCAGGGTTCTTACTTTGTTTTTGTTGTTTAACTATTTGTGGACGTCACTACTTTTAGACTGCAAACCGTAAAATGTAATTTGTTTTGTTGTTCTTGAAAATATTTTGCTCTGCAAATTTTCGTGTAACGTTGGATGTAGTCGTCCAGTTAGGTTTTCTTCTGCCTGTGACTATTTTGTTGGGCTTATTTTTGAGTTTCTTGTCATGAATGGTTTTACTCTGCAAGGTAAGTGTTTATTTTAAAGTTTTTTGAATTTGTAATGCATTCTTTTATAGTGTATTTATTTTTTCCCGTGGTGTGCTTGCAGGGTTCTTACTTTGTTTATGTTGTTTAACTGTTTGTGGACATGACTACTTTCACTCTGCAAGACACATGTTTATTTTAAAGTTTGTTGCATTTGTAATGCATTTTTTAATAGCGTGCTTATGTTTTTCCGTGGTGTGCTTGCAGGGTTCTTACTTTGTTATGGCCGCTTCAAACTATAAAGTGTAATTTGTTTTGTTGTTGTTGTAAGTATTTTGCTCTGTAAATTTTCTTGTAACATTGGATTTAGTTGTCGAGTTAGGTTTTCTTCTGGCTGTCAGTGTTTTGTTGATGTGGTATTTGAGCTTCTCACTGCGAATGGTTTTAGTTTGCAAGTTAGGTGTTTATTTTGAAGTTTGTTTCATTTGTTTGCAGGGTTCTTACTTTGTTTTTGTTGTTTAACTATTTATGGACGTCACTACTTTCAGACTGCAAGGCACCTGCTGACTTTTACAGCCATTAGGGTCAGTGAATGTGTTTGGTCAGTGTCTCTTGGTTATTGGTGATTCGTCATCAAGTTAAATATCTTTGCAGTGCGTAAGTGTTGTATGTTTAATATTCTGTGTTCTCTTTCACAAGGATTTTACTCTGCAAGGTAAGTGTTTAATAATGTTTGTATTGCATTGCTGTTAATTTACAACGTTATTTATGTGATTACTACTCTGTGCACATGAAGGCTTTTATTCTGTAAGATAAATAGACTTCTATCTATAAATCTTACTGACTTCAGAATGGAGTTATTAAAAGAGAGATTTGAAAAAACTATATATATATATATGCGTACATGTGTGTATTTATATAGATGTATACATGCCTATATATATATATGTGTGTGTGTGTGTGTGTGTGTGTGTGTGTGTGTGTGTGTGTGTGCACTACAGACCATTCTAAGAAAAACAATTATATATATATTAGCACTACAGACCACTCTAAGAAAAACAATTATATATATATGTACATCATGTGTATATATATGTACACACACACACACACACACACACACACACACACACACACATATATATATATATATATATATATATATATATATATATATATATGTATATCTATATATATGTACATATATATATATACATATATATATATATATATACATATATATATATATATATACATATATATACATATATATACATACATATATATATATATATATACATATATATATATATATACATATATATAGATATGTACATATATATATATATATCTATATATGTACATATATATATATGTACATATATATATATGTACACACACACACACACACACACACACACACACATATATATATACATAAATATACACACACACACACACATATGTACACATATATATATGTACATATATATCTATATATATGTACATATATATCTATATATATGTACATATATTATTATCTATATATATGTACATATATATATACATTTATATACATGTATTGGCACTCTAAAAATTTATTTATCCTTGCAGGGTTCTTACTTTGTTTATGTTGTTTAACTATTTGTGGATATATATATATATATATATATATATATATATATATATATATACGTACATGTGTATATATATATGTATATATATACATATGTATATATATATATATACATATGTATACATAAGTATATATATACATATGTATACATATGTATATATATACATATGTATACACACACACACACACACACACACACACACACACACATATATATATATGTACATGTGTATATGTACATATACATATATCAACACTACAGACCATTCCAAGAAAAACAATTATATATATATGTACATCATGTGTATGTGTGTGTGTGTGTGTGTGTGTGTGTGTGTGTACACACACACACACACACACACACACACATATACATGTATTGGCACTCTAAAAATTTCTTTACACCAAAATAACACGAATTTTGTAAACAATGACAAATTCTAAACACCAAAATAATACGAATCCTCTAAATAATGACAAATACTCAGTATCGTAACATCTACAAACTTTTTTAACAAACTGACATATATAAATTTTGTAAGAACATAAAATAAATGTACAGACCTAACATATATTTATGTATAGTAATTAATGTACGAATTTTAGATTTGATTAGGTACGTAGCTTTGGAAAGGATCTTACCTTCCACAGACTAAATTTTAATAGATAACCACGTTGTTGAAGAAATCAGAGCCCTAAAACGTAACACCACTAAGAACTTGCCACCAACAGCGATGAAAACATTAAACATGCAAAACCTATAAATGAAGCATACTTGCAAAAGAACGAATTAAGAATTTTGTACTTGCCTTGCAGAGCAAAAGGATTCACAACCACAAAGAATAAAACAACAACAATAACTCTGCAAATTAGCAGGATTAGAAAAGAGCAATAACCAAGAAAGACCCACAAATGAAAAATACAGACCGATAAAATAGAAACCACAAAAAGAACACTTGCCTTGCAGACTAAAAGGATTCAGACCGAGGAAAAATTCTAACCAAAGTTCTCTACAATAAATGAAAGACACTGAGAAATTAGAAGCCAAACAAAGAACATTTGCCTTGCAGAGCGAAAGTATTGACGTTCAAAATCTTTACAAACAAAAGAATCTGTAAAAATAAACACTTACCTTGTAGACTAAAAGCATCGACAATCAAACTTTCCAAAGAAAGTTTATGCAGAGATTCTTACAACGTAATCACATAAAGAACATTCTAATATTTTCATTGAACCACAACTGTGATTAACAATTGAAACATCTAAAACAAAACAATGTTCTGCAAAGTGAAACTAAATGTTAATTATTAAGTATGGTTGTAGAAAAGGAAAAATTAGACCTTTCCAACAATGCTTTCACAATAAAACTAAGTTTCCAAAGTCATACTCTATCAACAAACAATCTATAATCATAAGGAACAGATTGTTCCAAGCAAAAATAATTTCACAAGCACTGCCATATTCTGTCAACAGACAATCAATAAACATAACTAAAAGATTGTTCTAGGCAAGAATGATTACAGAGGCAGTAGTCATCAAATCAGGAAAAAAAATTCAAGGTAATTTATTGATAGTAGTAGCAAAAAGTTTAATTCCTCTATCGTATATGCTTTGATGGATGTCCATACATAGAGTGTTAATATCTTAAGGTTCAGGGACCGAAATTCTGTGATTAATTATGTGATTGTTCCAATTCTTCATTTACCACTTACAATCACAATTTCAATCATTCACAGGTAAAGACTGGTGAGCAATTTATATTTTTTTAGATCTGTTTGTATGATTCTTTCTTTTCTAAAATAATTCCCTCAAGGTTTTCAGATTTTATGAATTTGATTGTTTATACACAGGGCAATGTTAATATTATTTTTTTTCTTTAAATTATTCCTATGATTATAAAAATTTAAATTGTATGTTAATATCTTAGGGTTCAGGGAACAAATTTCTGTGATAGTGCCTATTATTCATTGTCACATTTACTACTTCCAATTGCAACTTCAATCAGTAACAAACAAATATTGGGTGAGGAATTTCATAGTTTATAGATTTGTTTGGAGGGTTCTTTCTTTTTTGAAAACAATTCCTATAGACTTCATAATAGAGTTATTAAAACAGAGATTCGATAAAACTATATATGTGTGTGTGTGTGTGTGTGTGTGTGTGTGTACATGCATATATATATGCGTACATGTGTGTATCCCTCAAGGTTTTTAGATTTTATGAAATTGATTGTTTATACACAGGGCAATGTTAATAGTTTGGGCAATTAATTGAGTATTGGCTGTTAAAAGACTGTATTATTATATATACATATTTTTGTATTGATTGGTTTTGTTTTACTTGAGTTAAATTTTTTCTTTAAATTATTTGTATGATTTAAAAAAATTAAATTGTATGTTAATATCTTAGGGTTCAGGGAACAAATTTTTGTGATAGTGTGTATTCTTCATTCTCACATCTACTGCTTGCAACTTCAATCAGAATGGAGTTATTAAAACATAGATTTGATAAAACTATATATATACATACGTACATGTGTATATATATACATGCATATATATATGTGTGTGTGTGTGTGTGTGTGTGTACATGTGTGTAATTATATAGATGTATACATGCCTATACATACATGTATATATATATGTACATGTGTATATGTACATATAATACATGTCAAAGTGAGCAGGTGTCTTGCAGACCGAAAGTAGTCAAGTCCACAAACAGTTAAACAACATAAACAAAGTAACAACCCTGCAAGCACACCATGCAAAAAAAATAAGCACACTATAAAACAATGCATTACAAATTAGAAAAACTTTAAAATAAACACCCAACGTTACGCGAAAAATTGCAGAGCAAAATATTTTCGAGAACAATAAAACAAATTACATTTTAGGGTTCCAAGCAGCCATAAAGAACGTATGCCCAAAACCTAAATACCTGTCAAAGTGAATAGGTGCCTTGTAGACTGAAAGTAATCACGTCCACAAACAGTTAAACAACATAATCAAAGTAACAACCCTGCAAGCACACCACGGGAAAAAATAAGGACACTATAAAATAATGTATTACAAATTAAAAAAACTTTAAACTAAACTAAACAGTTACCTTGCAAAGTAAAACCATTCACGGTGAGGAGCTCAGAAAAAAGCCCAACAAAACAATCGACATTCGTGGACACCGTCGAGGACAAAAACATTAAAGCAAATTAAGAAATATCATATTCAAAATAGAACCTTAAACTATTGATGCTGATTAAAACTTAAATAAATAAATATCTGCAAACTAAAAAACCCAACTAAAACCCTTTTAACCTACAACAAAATGCACACAAACCGAAAGTGTTTCGTAAACCATTGTTTAAACCCAACTCAATATTAATCTGCAAACTGGAAAAGGCAACTCAATAAATTTCCTGAAACAACCCATTTCTTATGTTAAAAGCCTTTTAACCCACAACACAATGCACAAAACCTAAATACCCGTGCCTTGCAGACTAAAAGTAGTCACGTCCACAAATAGTTAAACAACATAATCAAAGTAACAACCTTGCAAGCACACCAGGAGAAAAAATAAGCACACTATAAAACAATGCATTACAAATTAAAAAAACTTTAGAATAAAATAAACACTTACCTTGCAAAGTAAAACCATTCACGACGTGAAGCTCAGAAACAAGCTCAACAAAACACTCACAGCCAGAAGAAAACCTAACTCGATGACTATATCCAACGTTATGCGAAAACTCGACGACAATACCTGTGCCTTGCAAACTGAAAGTAGTCACGTCCACAAACAGTTAAACAACATAAACAAAGTAACAACCCTACAACCACACCATGGGAAAAAATAAGCACAATATAAAACAATGCATTACAAATTAAAAAAACTTTAAAATAAAATAACACTTACCTTGCAAAGTAAAACCATTCACGACGTGAAGCTCAGAAACAAGCCCAACAAAACAGTCACAGCCAGAAGAAAACCTAACTTGGCGACTATATCCAACGTTATGCGAAAATTTACAGAGCAAAATATTTCTGAGAACAACAAAACAAATTACATTTTAGGGTTCCAAGCGACCATAAAGAATGTCGACATTCGTGCACACCGTCGGGAATGAAAACATTAAAGACAACGTTGTAGGGTTCCAAGCGGCCATAAAGAATGTCGACATTCATGCACAACGTCGGGGATGAAATCATTAAAGACAACATCACTTTGAAAAAACAGCGCACGCATGGATGCCACCGCAAGTGGAAAAGTGACGACGAAAAAGGAAACCGAACGGACACGTCACCACACGGGGTAAAACGCCAACCAATACACACGTCAGCACGTAGAGGAAAACGCCGGTGACAAACATTCCTATGGTTGCCGGAATGTCTTACACTTTGCAGGCGGGATTCTCCCACTAAAAGCCTATTGGCTTAATAACATTTTTTAGTAAAATGAGAATTTTTTAACAAATAAAATAATGTTTAAGTAGAAATATCTACTAGTTTCATGTTATATAAATATTAATATGTATATTATTATTTAAAAAAATCATAATTAAAATATATTATAAATTATAATTCTATTGATATAATTATTATAATTGTTATAAAAATGATATATAACTCTAATTACTATTAATATTAATATATATGTTATATTATAGACTACTAATTTTATAATTCTCTAAATAAGATAAAAAGGAGCAAATAATATAAATAAAATATAATAATTATTAAATAACTCATAAATAAAATAGAATGATCATTGAATAAATTAAAAAAAACTTAAGATTGTTTTAGATTTCTTTAGGATATATAATAATCATGTAATGTAGATTAATCTTAATCATGTAATCATTAGATTTAAAAAATGATTCAAATTTTGATATGAATGAGTAGCTTGCCAATCATATTTACAATGTAACTCCATTTGGTCACAAGATTCATTTACCATTGTATCTATCCAAATATCTAATGTACAAGTTATCAACCTCACTATTGGATATCAAAATTGGGATATTTGTATAATTAGCAGGCATTAATGCTATTGAAGCTATCAAATCTTTTACAAAATTACTCAATTGTTGTAGTTGTTCTTTTACTATTTTTTAGTTTCTTCATCTTTAGAAATTCTCAACTTCAAATTTTCAATGGTAGAGTCTAGATAGCACATCTCTTCTTCCCATTTTTGTTTTACCCAAATTGACTTAAGCTATTTAGTAATCTTAAGGGGTCATTTATTTGACATCTTTATGTATAATATGAGTTGTTTTTTATTAGGATAAAACAGGTTTTGAAGAGGCCCTGAAACCCTTACAACCAGAGAATTGCCATCAAATAATGGACTAGACAACCTGGCAGCAAATGATAGGTTTTAGAAAGGACTTGAAACCTTTTGGACTTACGGGTATCTAAAGCCCAAAACTGAATGCTGCATAAAACATAAACAACAAATTAGAGCAGTCACAACCAACCAAACATTAGCTAGACATTAAAAGAATAACATTACAAAACAGGTTGGCCCAAACCAAGGGTCTAAGTCAGCAACAATTGACCGCAAATAACGGGGGTATTATCAGGCACCCTCAACCAATATGAAGGGTTTTGCTAGGCTACCATAACCTGTAAAAAAATCTTCGGGCCACAAAAATCCGCAAAGCCAAATCCTAACAAAAAACAAACACTGGCCAAACTCGGCCCTTGAAAACTGTTAGCATCCAGCTTGTCCCTGAGAGAAAAAAGAAACAAAGGGTTTTTTCAGGTTCCCTCAACCATGAGAGTGGGTTTTACAAGGCTCCCACAACCTGAAGCAATGGGTTTTTGATAGGCTCCCCTAACCTTGATCTTTAGAATGAACAGAGCTGAGCACATAATACCCTCCAAAAGCACCACCTCAATAGGTGAAAAAGGGGGAACACCAACTAAAAGATCATCCTCTATTCTCATATGTAAGTAGGAAATAGGGCACCAACAACCCCCCACTACCACCTCCCAACATCAACTGTATCCCCCAACTCCACCTCAATAGGATTTAAAGGTAAACTCCATCACCAACCCCAAACCAAAATCTCTACCTCAAAAGGCAAAGCTTCCTCAACCAAAACTATGGGATTAGACAAGGCTTCCACAACCTTTTACTTGAAACTGAACACCACTAAGAGCAACTTGCTAGACATGATCTCCACCTCAATAGGAGAAAAAGGGATGAATACAACACAACAACTAGTAACAATGCCCTTATAGCCAAAAGTTGGGACTTCACCAATCCCCCAACTGCACTTCTAGGCATAACAAATATCATCCAAATCTATCTCAATAAGAGAAGGGGCAACTCCAGCCACATCCATCTCCCCCTCAATAGAAGATAGGACCACCTGCATAGGAAAAACCAAAGAAACCCAAAGATGCATAACATGAAGCAAGAAGACCCAAGCCAAGGAAGCAAGTTGAGAAGGGACAACAAAGCCCTCACCACAGGGACATGAAAGAGACAAGAGATAAAACCAGATAAAACCAAACCCCAACCTCAGAAAAGACACATACCAAAGAGATTCCAAAGGAACCCATAAAAAGAAAACCTCTCCCAAAAGATCAAGAAAAACAAGGAAGTACGAGGAGAGAAAGGGGAAGGCCTCCATCAAAACCACCACAGAACAAACCAACACAACCATCACAGAGCAGAAGGTCGACATAAACAAACTAAGTGCCTAGACCAAAGCACAAGGCCGAAAGAAGCACCCTACACACAAGGGTCCAAGGGAAGGCCAAAGGAGAAACCCTACCAAAAACAAAGAGCACCAAAAAGAACCAGAAAAGACCCCCCTCACAACTACAGGGACATGAACATGAACCAAGATCAAAACCAACTTTTCCCCAAACACCAACATAGAGAAGTCTAGGGAAACCATGGCAAGATGACTCCAACAGGAGAAAAAAGAACCTCCATAGGCAAATGACACCCTTCCCGAACTAAGGCGACATAGAATCTCAACCCCAACTGTCATAACCCTCCCTTATCACTTTTAATTTGATGCAATTTCTATTATATCTTCTTTTGGTTGAACTATTGAATATGGTTGAATAAACATTATAAAAGGTTAAATAATTAACCCACATACACACTTGGAGAATATAATTTAAATAGGCATTATTTATTTTTCCCATTCCCAATTATGACACATGTTGTAGGAGGAATTAGAAGCTTCTAGAGGAATCTTCACTCTTTAATTCCCTTGCATGTAACTCCCCCACTAGGATATTAATCAATTTTGCATAGATCCAATATTGGAAAAAGAATCTTATTTTCAATTAATTCCTCTAGATAGTGGAGTTAAGGGGTTTTTCCTATATATTGTATGCAATTTTCAAAAGAAGGGGGTTGATTATTTTTTTGAAGAAATTTTTTCTCAAGTAGTAGTTTTTTTTTTCTTGTAGTCATATTTTTCATTTGTAGAATTGCTAAGTTTGTTTTGAAGAAATTTCACCAAGCTTGCAAGGAAGGATCAAGAAAGGCTAGCTTGAAGATTTGGAGAGGATTCAACATCAAAAGGCTTCTCCAGGTTCACCCTTTTCTATTTGCTAATTGCTTATGTAAATTTTATATTTTCAAAAGGAAATATCTCCTCTTAGATTCTTTTATTTGAATATAATTTTCTAAAGAAAATTATTACTTAATTGTTAGATAGATTTATTAGAAAGGAAAATCTATTTTTCATTAAAGAAATGCATTGATAAAGTACTTTTCAAACATGCAAATGCAAATTTCTTTTTATTTGTTAATCTGTTTGGAGAAAACAAAGAAATCAAACTTCTACTTTTTTTTGCTTTTTGAAATCTAGAGAAAATCTTGAATCTGGATAAATCGTGCTTTTTAACATCTCTACTTTTTTCTGAAAACTCAAATTCTTTTATCTCTGTAAATAGTTTCTTTCTCTATGCATATAATCATTTGTATTGAGAAATCTCGCTATGTGAAATAGTTTTTCAAATATGAATTTTTCTCAATATTGTTGTATAAACTCCTTGTGAAAAATATTATCTTGTTATTTATTTATTTTCAGAATTCTCTCTCCCTCTGTGAATGTTAATTTCCTGACAAACTCGTCATAAAAATTTATGTTTATCTCAACGTAATTTGTTGAATATGATCACTGTGAAATCAAAATTTATACATCTATCTATCTCTGAGGTAATTTAGTTCTCTGTTGTATTGTTGCCTCAAATTCAAGCACAGTGTATCTTTTTTTGGGCTCCTGTGAAATCATCTGAAATAATTTTCTCTATTATCTTTCATGCCTGTGAGTAGATTCTTAGTTTTATTTTTATAATAACATTTTTATATGTATCCCTCTTAAATTGTTAATAGAACTGGAATAAAACCGTGTATATATATATAAAATTTGTATGATAAAAAAATATATAAAATAAAATAAAGTAGTTTTCAAAAAAATATTTTCGCGTTAAATAAACTAAACAGTCAACATAGGGGGGAGGTAGAGTTAATATAGTTGTCGGGGAGTGGTACTCTCCACTACCCCTGCGGTCACTGTTACGATAGTGGCTGCAGAGGGAGTGGAGGGGCCCACGACTGCCCCCTCATCTCTGTGGGCCTGCACCTGCAGGTCCGCAGTGGTGATGGGACTCGTGGCCCCGACTCCCCACTTGACAATTAAAAGCTTATTTTTGTATTCTTTTTTATTTAGATTTTTTTTTTTCATATTAATTTACAAATTGGAATTCGCTAATATTTTCTTTAATTTAAATTTTAGTTAGTAAAATTAAACCTAGAAAAATTTATAAATAATTTGGATCATTGTTTAGTAAATTTATAATTGTAAATTAAAGTATATATAATTTTATAATTGGAATCTCTCAATTTATTTGAGATTTATTGGGTTACTTAGTTGGTATTTTAGATTCATTAAAAACAATTAATTTATATTATTATGATTTGATCCAAAATTTGTCTAATGTCTAAACTAATTGCTTATTTTGAACTAGTGACTCTATAATTAATTATTCTCATGATAGAAATAAACATTGCTTAATCTTGCATGCAAATACACTATTCTTGCATCATGCGAATTACTTATACATTATTTGCATTTATTGATGAGCAAGTTACATTTTCATCATCTTCATGCAAGTTACACGTTTAATTATCAATATGCGAGTTTCATAATTGCCATTATTGTGCAAGTTATATTTCAAGTTTTCATTATTAAATAATTTAGTTTTCAAGTGGTTCATGAATCCTAGAGAAGTAGTTTTTTTTCAATTATTTAAGCTTTGCAATGTCTAATTATGCATGTTCATTTCATAATTGTTTCAAGCATGATGCTAATTAAAAGTTTTCATAGCCTCTTGGTTAGAAAACTAAACAAAGGGAGTTGGAAAACAAAAACCTAGCAGCGTTCGGTATTTACGGTGCCTCTGGGTCACACTTATGGGTAATGTCGTCATGTTGAACTACTGCACTTAACGCCTAATAAAGTTGCATCAACGACACCTATGGTATCGTCCCTATAAATCGTCGGGGAGTAATAAGGGACACTTGGAAATTAAAATCCGAGGTGAGGGTAATCCCCCTTGGATCGATAATCTAATAAGATAATCCTTAAATGATTTTACATCCGCTAAGTTAAACCATAGTAAACCCCTTTAGGGTTGATTGAGTGAAATGATTTTATAAATTTGATTTAATCTCGAAGAGTTGTTGACGATTGACAATTGGGTCAAGGGTGATGCTTATGATAGGTATTAGGATCTAGTTGTTTTAGGCCACAAGCAATAGGCCATCTTGAGCCTTTGCTTAAGTGCTACCATTGTGGGTAGCAACCGTAGAGAAACTGTTTGGGACATTGACCCTAGAAAGGGTTGAGTACTCACCAAATGGTTTACATTAAACCATACATTAGAAAATAGAACTACATACTTTACGCCTTGATCCCTTGCTGAAATGGGTATGTAGGCAGTCGAGGGACTAAGTTGTCCCTAGTACTAAGGCGTTTGTGGATGGGGTCTAGGTTTGGTAAGAAGAAGGATTGTGAAGAATCCTAATTTGAAATATAAGTGTAATAAAAGAAAAATTAATTCAATGCATACTCGGAAGGAATCCCGTATGGATTCGCTTGACTTCCTGAGGCTTTAAGCCAAATTCCGAGGTGGAACTCAAGCTTGCATTATGTTATTTTGATTTCTCCTAAGGACGACGACCTCGGTGCACTCCTATTAGAGGAGTGTAGTGCTTAGTGAGTGACTCAGGACCCAAATGGTCCCGATGAGTCTAAGTCTTTGGCCAGAGCACCTCCTATCCCAATTGGATAGATGCCTACCCTGTATGGGTAGATGCCTATCCCGTAGTGGATAGATGAAACCTTTTGTTCTGTATGGATAGATGCCTAACCCGTATGGTTAGATGCTCATCCCAGATAGATGAATGCCTAATCCAAATTGATGGATGCCCACAGTATGCGATTGAATCAAACACAAATGATTAAATTAATTATTAAAAAAAAAAGGGAAGAGGTCAAAATTTTGTTCGGTTAAGTATAGTGGGTTATTACACCAACAGAAAGGAACCAAAACAACCCCCAATGCAATGAATCAGAAGAAGGAAAGGAGCCAGTCGCTATGAGCTTAGTAGCCTCAACACCATCATCAAAGACTGCAATAGAAGAAGAACCCACCCCTCCATTCCACTTGTGCACCCTAACACACTTCTCAATTAGACTGCAAAGCGCCTCCAACTAAGCGCTCCAACCACAGAAGGAGAAACCCGCAAAGCACAGGACTGCAACCAAACTCTGATAGGGAGGTGTATCCATCACCATCATCATCATCCTCCTTGCCCTGGTCTTCTCTTCCTCCTCTGGACTCCCCTATAACCCTCTCTCCTACCTCGCCTCCCCCTCTCCTCATTTCAATACCCCCTGTATAATATGAGCTTCTATTTCAATACTCATTTACCTATTTTTCTTTTTCCTTATGGCTAAGAGAATTCTAGGTTTCTTCTAATTTTTTCCTTTGATTATTAGTGCTTGTATTGCTATTAAATCCAATGGTTGCACTTGTATAATACTTTTTATAGCAAAAAATCCCAACTTAAGGAAAGTTGGCCTCATGGGCCATTGGTAAATAAATAAGAGAAAATTGAGATACCAATTGGGGAGGACTCTATAGAGGTGATTGTACTGCATATCTTGTCGAGGAGGACTATTTAGAGGGGTTTGAGTTATCTATTTATCCATTTTCCACCCTCATTTTCTATTTCCTCTATCAAAATGGTATCATGTTGTGATTTTGCCTTGCTTAAAGGAGACTAATGTGTCTACAATATGTCCTTATTCTACCTATTCCAACACTATCTTTGTAGCATCCTTGGTCTATTCACCCCTTTAAGCCTCTAAAATATGGATTCCTTCAATTTCAAATTTTTTCTCTAGAGCCATGAAGAGAATTTAAAGACAATTGTGTATAGACCTAATGCGGGCATGCAACTTGGGAAATATCGCAAAAAACATATGGATGATGGGAAAGTGTTACATTCATCTTATAATATACATAGGATTATTTACTAGCCCATACATATTGTATATTATTTAATTTTAGAGGATAACTCTATAGATAATAAGGTACTAAATGTAGTGGTCACGTCCAAATGTTGGTTGGATACACCATTCCTAATGTAAAAGCCACCACATATTAAGGCCCAAGACCAATATAAGAAGACTAGAGAATATTCTACAGAAATAAAAATGGATAAAATATAAGATGACGACTAAAGCAACTTCCCCAAAGAAGAGGGTAGTGGAAAATAGAGTAACTATTGAAACAAGTGAAGAAGAGGAAGACCATAATCAAGTTCCTCCCATTAGAATAAAGATGGCATGCTCTAAAACTACTCTTCCAACTAGGTCTCCTTCTCCCATTCAATTATCTTCGTCCCCACCTTATGAGTCTCCACTTATTTCCCCTCCTTCATTTGAGGATTTTCCCCAACAATCTCTTGTTCTACCTTCATCTCCACTACATATTCCCTCACCTCCACTATCTCCTCAAAAATATCCTTAGCCTAACCTCCACATTCACCTCCACATAAATCCCTAATTCCTTTTTACCCACATGATGGAAAATAATACATAGGTAATGGTGGAGAAGAAATTAAAGAGAAAACACAAGGAGAGAATGTTGAAAGTTTTGAATGCTCAGGACAAGATGTGGAGATGCAAGGGGAAGATATAGTTGAAATATATCAAGTTACAAATGGGATCAAAGCATTTTCTCCTCACCATCACCTTCACCACATTGGTATGAATAAATAAGCCAACTTGGGGGAGGAGATGAGAAAGTACATAATGTGGGAAAAGATCTAGGTATGCATAATATTGAAGAAATCACTCTATTTGGGGACCAAGCCCAAAAATATCTCTTTGATACTTAAGGTATATTGAAAAATCATTTCCCTCCTCAACAAACACAAGCAAGAGCATATCGAATCTCCTAGTATGGCTCAACCATACTATGCAAAAAATATTTTCCTATTTTAGAAGAATCTTTTACGTACCAACCTATTATAAAGATGAGAGCTAGAAGATTATCCACTATAATGGTGGATGAACAAGGGAAAAAATGGGACAAGTTTCTACCTTGATGATGGATCAACTTGAGGCTTACATAATACTCTTGGACGATCAGATTCAACAAATAGAGTTAGGTACCCAAACTAGGGAGGAATAAAAATAATATTTTTAGTTAGTTATTTCTACTTTACTTGAGCACATGAAGTAGGATAAAAATACAAAAGAATAACTTAAAACTCAATTTGTTCAATTAAAACTCAGATTATATAAACCATTTAGTAGGACCTATAGGTATTGATGTACTAGTACCAATTTCACAAGCAACATTGAATAAGGATGTCCAACATCAAGATCCTTAAGGCCTTCTCCCAACAATATTAGAATGGAGAAAAAAAAGGTAACAAATTTGTAACAAATCTATCTTTAGAAAGATATAAGAGCTTAGATCATATCATTAGTGATTCGGCTGATTTAACCCACAAGGTGTTAGGAAAATGGTGTCTCAACCTTGCACTTATATAAGGTTAGTACTATTTATAGTAAGTTTATTTTTTTACATAAATGGATTAAATTTTTTATCAAATCTATAGATTGGCTAAATAAGCATGTTAGTGAATTTCTTATTGCAATGCCTTGTCTAGATTGGAATATATTAAAGTTTTCAATTTTGAAAGTTGCGAATGAAAGTTTTGAAGTCAAATTTGAAGGCCCTAGAGGTTCCAAAATGACTCTAAAGTGGTTGTAATCAATGCAGCTAGTTATAGATTGATATAACACTTCGTGAGATTTTAGGTGCTTCAAACAGTTTGTCAATTGGACACTTGGTTCAAAAGTTATGACCTTCATAAGTTGGGCCTCTTGAAAGAGGAAATATAAAAATGTGTTGGACACATAAATGAGCTGCAAAAGAGGGTTACAAGTGTTGGTATGTGGTTTAACACATTATAGGGCATATTGGATTGGAGATAAGTTGGGCACCACTTTTTGGATGGTTTTAGCTCAACTTTATAATACCATTTGATAGTTTCATGTATTATATCTCCTATATATTAGGTGTGTGAGATGGAAGTTGTAAGTGTCTTATAGCTATTGAGTTACCTATGGATATCTTGTTGGTGATACTTCTATGATAATCTTGATCTATAAGTATATTGTATTCTATTGTTGATTTCTCAATAATATATTGAGAGGCTTTTGGAGTGTGGGGTTTTTCTCCCAAAAGGGTTTTCCCCATGAAATATCTTGTGTTTATGGTTAAAATATTTGCATGTTGTATATCTCCTTCTATATGTATTTCTTATTCCGTGACATTTTTAGATGTGTAAGAAAATTTGTGTTATCTCCCAAACAAGATTAGTGTTAGGAAGTGTTTTTCTCACCTTAGCTTCCTTTCATAAGCTATAAACACAATATTTTTAGGACCTTATTTTTTTGGAAGATTATGCATCATTTTTTAAAATAGTAAAGTTACTCCCTCTAATGAGTTGGCACAAGCAACCATTTTTTATAAAGAATATCAAGACTTGCCTAGATATTGGTTAGAAGTAAGCTAGTTGAGAATAAAAACACTTAAAAATGTAAAGAAAAATTTAAAAAGAATCAAAGTTTAATAGAAATAATTATGGATAAGACAAATAAATTCATTGAGGACCTCTCTTGCACCTTTTAGGAAAACCCTATATTGGTATGAATACCTTCCAAGATAATCAGAGACTTAATAGATTCATTATATCAACCATTAACAAAAGAAGCAATTGATTCCAAGCAATGAAGACTAGAGTTACTATTCAAAAATTTAAAGAGCTGGAAGAATTTGAGGATTTGTGAAGGGAGCTAGAAGAGTCAAATTTTTCTTAGAGGGAAAAGATAAGATATAATAAGGTTCCCAATGAAAATGAATTGAAAATAAAGTTGTTCTTGACTAGATCTAATAATATTGATTGGTTATTTGTGTCATAATTTTGATTTGCCAACAAATATTATCATTGAGATGACCACATAGACGATTAAGTTTTCCAACACTATCAAGACCTAACTAGAAAGGAACCTTGGAGCATAATTCCTTTATTTTGAAGTGGAGTAAGGGATACATCTTTACTTAAGAGTTGGTCAAGTGCTAAAACCATCATCAAAATGTACCTCTCCCATCATACCCAATTATTACTCCCTATTATTTATCATTTTAAGGATAAGTATATGATATAAAAATTATGCTCTAGATGATACAAAAATTACTTCTATAATTATTCCTCTTACAACCCCTTATCCATGAGTTTGATATTACCTTCCACCATCAAGCTATCATCTCTAATGCACAAACATGGTCTTTCCATCTCACATTGATTTGGTAGATTATCCAATATGTGGCATGTTATACCTATGTGTCATAGATCTTGGAGATTAAATATTGTGGAACTCCTAATGTTTCCAATCCCTCCACTTGTATTCCTCTATCTAATCAATCTCTCCATCATCAAATCATCCATCTTATGGTATGATGAATCAATAAGGATCTGGTTAACTACTGAGGGGGGGGGGGGAGGGTGAATCAGTAGATAGAAAATTGACATAAACTTTTCACCAAACAAAAACAACCTCTCAAGTCAAACTCAGAACTGACAAATTACAATATCACTATCAAGTAAACTGGTTGACTGTCATAACAGAATAATAGTAAAACAACTTTGAAACTCTCAAAACCTTTTAACAAAAACATCCAAATACTTTACTAACAAAAGTAAAAGCTCATTTCAGATTGCTGTCGGTCATCATATCATAACTAAGTGGATTTAGCAGTTAAGCAAATTAACCATATCAAACATAACCACAAAAACATTCACCACTTGACACAATGATTTTGACGTGGAAACCCAAATTTGAAAAACCACAATGGGGATGAATACCCACAAGTATTTTGAACTCTTCTAAAGTTCGCCCTGTTAGGAGCCAAGTCTGTTAAAGCTTTACAATAAGTCCTGTTAAGAACAAATCCTGTTAGGGACCACCCGGTTAAGGGATTGACTATAATGCCCTATTAGAAGCAATACCCTGTTAGGAGTAACCTCGGTAGAGGATTTTAAATCCAAGCTAATGGATCACCTGGTTAGAG